>NC_137922.1:52676932-52739432 GCF_963457725.1 Sprattus sprattus | reverse complement strand
ACGTCTGCATATATACTCAGCCATCCACGCGCACATACACACACACACACACACACACACACACACACCAACACATAACATATATTAACTTCTACACACACACACACATATGTGCACGCCCCTTTAGTCATTCACATTCACCACATACCAACTGTTTTGGGTCACAGATCCAAAAAAGGAAATTTGTATCAGGAAGAGGATGAGAATTGACTAGTTTATTAAGAGCTATTAAAAATCCATAGCCAGTGTAATAAACTAGGCCATATGAATTGAAATGAATGTGTTTTTAATTTGTATTTACTTATTTATAATGTGTATCTGCTAGTATGTACTAGAACTAGTAGAACCCACAGTATATTGTCTGTGGCAGGTGTGGATATATTAACCCAGTAACACTCTAACACTCCGACCCCCGACGGAGTAACACTCCGACGGAGTAACACTCCGACCCCCGACGCATGTGGCAAGGCATCCAGGCCATAACTGACTACAAACCCACCAGCACCACCCCCCATAACAGTGCGGCCTCTTTCCCTGACGAACTGAACAGCTTCTATGCACGCTTCGACAGGGACAACCAGGAGGCTGCCATCAAGGCTGTGCTCACTTCTGACCACCAACCCCTTACACTCTCCTCCACCGACGTGTGTGCTGCACTGAGCAGGATTAATGCACGCAAGGCCGCCGGCCCTGATGGCATCCCTGGACGGGTGCTCAGTGCCTGTGCTGGGCAGCTAGCTGAGGTCTTGACTGACATCTTCAACCTGTCACTGGCCCAAGCTACTGTCCCTGCGTGCTTTAAAACCACCTCCATCGTGCCGGTGCCGAAACACTCCGCTGCAGTGAGCCTTAACGACTTCCGCCCCGTTGCACTGACTCCCACCATCATGAAGTGCTTCGAGAGGTTGGTCCTGGCTCACCTCAAAAGCTGCTTACCACCCACACTGGACCCTTTTCAATTTGCATACCGCAAGAACAGGAGTACTGAGGATGCCATCTCCACAGCATTACACTCCGCCCTTTCTCACCTGGACAGTAACAACAGCTATGTGAGGATGCTGTTTATTGACTTCAGTTCAGCCTTCAACACTGTCATTCCATCCAAACTGATCACTAAACTCAATCACCTGGGTATCAACACTTCTCTCTGTAATTGGATACTGGACTTTCTGACCAACAGACCCCAGTCTGTTCGGTTAGAGAACCACACCTCCTCAACCCTCATCCTCAACACAGGCGTGCCACAGGGCTGCGTGCTTAGTCCTCTTCTCTACTCCCTCTTCACCTACGACTGCACTCCTGTACATGGTTCAAACACCATTGTCAAGTTTGCAGACGACACAACGGTGATTGGCCTCATCAGTGACAGCGATGAGTCGGCCTACAGAGAAGAGGTCCAGCACCTGGCGGTGTGGTGCGCCGACAACAACTTGGCTCTCAATACCACAAAGACCAAAGAACTCATTGTGGACTTCAGGAAGAAAGTTGGCACACACACCCCCATCCATATCAATGGGATGGAGGTTGAGCGTGTTGCCAGCTTCAAGTTCCTGGGTGTCCATATCTCCGATGACCTTTCTTGGACCCTTAACACCTCATCCATTATAAAGAAGGCACACCAGCGTCTCTTTTTTCTGAGGAGAGTAAAGAAGGTCCACCTGTCTCCTCAGATTCTGGAGAATTTCTACCGCTGTACCATTGAGAGCATTCTCACAAACTGCATCTCAACATGGTACAGCAGCTGCTCTGTTGCCGACCGCAAAAGACTGCAGAGGGTGGTGAAAACTGCCCAACGCATCACTGGTTCCACTCTCCCCACAATTGAGGCTGTCCAGAGCAAGAGATGTCTGTGGAGGGCACGCAGCATCATCAAGGACAGCTCACACCCCAGCAACAGTCTGTTTGCCCTCCTCCCTTCTGGGAGGCGCTACAGGGTCCTCCGTTCCCGTACCAGCAGGTTCAAGAACAGCTTCATCCCTGCGGCTGTCACCCTGCTGAACTCTGCTCCACGGGGGTAGCCCCCCCACCCCTTCTCACACCTCCTCCTGTAACTGTCCCCCCCCCCCCCCCCCCTCCAACAACTGAACTCTTGCACTATACCTACTTCCCCCCCCCCCCCCCCACCCTGGCTGACTGCCACTCACCCTCCTCTAGCCATTGTACATTTGCACTATACTTAACTTCACCCCTCCCCCCACCCTGGCTTGACTGCCACACACCCTCCTCCAGCCACTGATCATTTGCACTACACCTCATTCCTCCCCCCCTATACCTGGCTTGACTGCCACACACCCTCCTCCAGCCACTGAACATTTGCACCTTATTGTCTTTTTATAACTGTATCCACTTCACTGTATTACCTGTATTGATTGTACTTTACTACCTCATTCTCTTGATTTCACTTGTTACCATCAGTTTACTTTCACCTGCACTTTATATACTTATCATACCTCACTCTTAGCTCAATTGCTGCTATTCAATTTCTGTTTATATTACAATTCTGTGTCATATTCTAACTCTTACTGTACATATCATATTTATTCACTTAGTCCACCCTACATTTGCACATACTCTGCACTTTTATTGCTATTTGCACTTACTGGTTAGATGCTAAACTGCATTTCGTTATCTCAGTACTTGTACTCTGTATAATGACAATAAAGTTGAATCTAATCTAATCTAATCTAATCTAATCTAAGACCCCATACATTTATAAGTTCTTCATTGTTCAGTAAAGCAATATCTTAAGACTGAAACACTATAAGACTTGATATCTTATGACTAAAACACTTTGAGACCCAATACAATTATAAGTTCTTCATTCTTCAGTAAATCGATGCTGTTTCTCAGTGCCCAGTACCATAGGTTCCCAGCCTCAGTATAGCTGCGATTTGTATTTCCAAAAGGGTAACTTTTAGAAATGTTCCTGTTCAGTCTTATGTAGTGAATATTTCACATTTTTTGCTGGATTTGTTTCCATCACATTTTTGTATGTGAATTTTGATCCTTCAAATAGAAACTTATTGGAATTTGCATATACTCTTATAATTGAATATGAAATAAGGGTTAAGGTTCATGGAAATTATTTTATTCACATTAGAACCCATTTGTTGTGAATTCATTAGGCGTTGGTCGGTGAATCTTGGGTTGAGAAGTGGTGGATGATGTTTTATGTGCTCTGAACGGTTGGTGAAGTGTAAAGTATAGGAGTTTACTGTTAATCCATGTTTACGTAACAATACCCTGATGCCTCTCTTACTCTTTAGGAAAGTGGGATCTTTTGACAAGATGAAGCACCGCCAGCAGTGAGGCTGTCAGACAGGTACAATACATGACATACACACACACACACACACACACTCTCTCTTTCGCACACACTCTTTCTATTTGAAAATAAGTTATATGTTTTAAAGGTACACTGACGTGGATTTGTGAGAAATTGGTTCTATAATGGAGTCTTTAATCTTTCTCTCCCTCCTTTTTTTTTTCTTTCTCCCCCTTTCTTTCTCCCTCTCTTTCTTTTGCTTTCTTTCTCTCATTGCTCTTCTCTGTTTATCCCTCGCATTCCAACGCTCTGACACCGTGCCACCCTTCTCCTCCTTTTCCCTCCCTTCCCCTGCCCTCTCTAACCCACACCCCTTAATCATCTGAAGCGCCATCACCTCCATCTCCCTACCTTTTTCATTTCTCTCTTTTTCCTCCTCTCTCCTTTTTTTCTTCCTTTACTCCAGCTCACTCCCTCTGTATTGTTCATCTCCACAGGTCTCCATACCCACGGCGCTCCTCAAGGGAAGCTCTTTTAGCAGCTTCAATAAGATCACTCGCCCGGCACTTCCATCCTGCTGGGTGTGTTCTAAGATCCGTGAGTTCCACAATCTGATCGAAGATGAAGTTTGACAGTGCCATGCTTTTAGGTCTGAAATGTATGCCATCCTGAATATCTGCATGTGTTGCCTGGAAGCACCAGCGTTTTAGATTATGGCTTATTGGATGAAACCTGTAGAAGAGTCTTTGGCATACTCACTGCAAAGGCTCACAGAGCAGGATGTAACCCAATCGCCTGTTTGTTTGATATGCCCACTGATTCAATATCACTGATCGTTGAGGAACATTTTTGGCACACATTTACGTGTGAGTTCATGTCATTATTGTACAGTCCACAGTGAAAACTATCATCGGGACCTCAGGAAAAACAGGATCATTAACTACATAACAGAGTTACAGAATTAGACCTGTTGGTACACTTCCCATATACAGTGATGCACAGGGAGAGCCCTGGGTCTTCTTAGGATCAGGTCTCTTCCTGACTTTCTAAGCTTTCAGAAATAGTAAATACCAGTAGGTAAAGCAACGTTGATCATCAGGACATCAGTATCACCAGAGGCAAGATAAGCCATGTGTAATAATAATAATGGATATTATTTTTATAGCACACTTTAACATACAAAGAGGTCTCAAGGTGCTTAACAAGGTCACAACAACAATAATGCAAGGTTATAGGAGTGCAAAAATAGCAATTAAAACAGTGCATTCTAAAAACAATAGAGAAAAGAAATAAAAACAGAAACCAGGACTTTAGGTGAAGGCAGATATAAATAGATGGGTTTTGAGGTGTGATTTAAAAGTAGTGAGGGAATCCAAAGCCCTAATGTTCTCCGGGAGCTTGTTCCAAAGTCGGGGCCCCAGCAAGGAGAAGGCACGATCTCCCATTCTGGTCATATTTGTCCTGGGAACTGCAAGCAGGTTTGCGTGTCCGGACCTAAAAGTCCTTGATGTGAGATCAGGGGTGAGGAGGTCCTGGAGATAGGCTGGACCGGTGGTACGCATCACTTGAGAACCTTCAAGGGTTCCAGCATTTTTGTGAGAACTGTCCTTTTAAACCCATGAAGTAGGTGGAACTTACATTTTCATTCGTCTTGTTTATTATATTTTCTGAGATGTTCTCTATTCTCTGATGGCTTATTTCCACAGTATACCTTTAAAAGGCAGAAACAGCATCACAAAGGTCACATTTAATAAGATGATGAAAGAACTGGACACCAACACAAATTCCCAACACACAAACACACACATTCCTTTCACGCATATGTAAAGACACATTCCATCTCACCACACACACACACACAAAAAGAGAGAGAGCGAGGAAGAGAGAGAGAGAGAGACATGTAGAAAGATCCATGTATCTTTATCCTTACTAATCATGCTTCTGGAATCTTTGTGTGAAATTCCTCCGTCTTCTTATTATCAGCTAACTGTCTCAGCTTCCAGTTCCACATACATCGCAGCATCACACACACACACACACATTCTTCTCTGAGGTCTTTACTTACACACTCACACACAAACACACACACACGCACAGGTCACTGGTGATACACTTGCTGCAGAGGTCTGTAGTCAATTACCGAGAGGCAGAGGGATGTGTAGACAGCTCTCATAGTACCCACACAGCAAACCCTACAGTAGTGTGTGCATACACACACACACACACACTCACACACACACACCCACACACACACACTCATACACACTCTCACACACTCACTCATTCACTCACTCACACACACACAGACTCACACACTCACTCACATACTGACACACACACAAACTCACACACTCAATAACACACACTAATCGGGTTGAGTGCTGGGTAATGTATGGTGGCTCTAAATACTTGAACTCTCTTAAATGTGATGGCAGAGACCCTGTCCGGTCACCACTAGTAATTTATGTTGTCATGCTAACATTATGATTGACGGTGCCGTCCTCAAACCTGGCAAAAGGTAGTTCATATTTCAGATGAGCAGCAATCAAATACTAGCCTGACGATGTCATACTCATAATTCTAGTCAGAATATGAGTCTGATACTGCTCCATTGAGCTGTGATTATGGGGCGTGTTTCAACGAACCAGGAAGAAAATGCCTCTTCGCTCAATTGGATACCTAGAACCAATCAGAGCAACGTAGTATGACCATCTGATACATAAAACTTTTACCGGATCCCGTAGGAAGGATCTTTTCGATTGACTTATGCCTTAATCGCGTTTCTCTGTTCCTCTTTCAAAATGAATGCGCTGTCAATATCGGTGAGATATATATGCTCACATTATACTTATTAGCAGCGAGGCTAGCTAGCTTATATGTGTTTCAATAGATTTTTGGTCTAAGCGTTAGCAATAAGAGCTTCAGTTGAGACATAAAATACTCTGCAACATTTGTGTTGCACATACACAACTAACCGAGTCAATGTAGACATAAAAAAGTCGTGTAGATAGCTTAATTCACATAAAATATTTCCCACTTACAGGCTCCCGAGACGCCGCCATCTTGGTACGATTTCGAATCTACCATTAATTCAACTCAAGCCATCTGTCCATCATCGTATAAGCCCGCCCTGACAATTTGATTGGCTAGATCCGTTTTGGATCTGTGATAATTTCTCCCCAACGGAGCAGTGCCAGACCGAACTTCCAGACCAAAAATGTTGTGGGCGGGGTTCGGTCTGGTATCCAGGCTAATCAAATACACCCCTCCTTTTCATACTACCTTTAATGGTGAGCAGTCCACAATTTTAATCTAATAATTAATCTTTATTTTTGTCAAATCAAGCGAGGTGCTCCTCATGGTCCTTTGGCTGTCTGTTCAGTTTGTGTACTCAAAAAAAGAAACTTTTGGGTTTATATACAGTCCTTTCTCTATAAATAGGAAACAAGTAAACAACTTGTAAACAATTACAGCCAATCAACACTTTGATTCAGGAGCATGGAAGGCTTGGGTGGAATTTGATTTGCTGTTGAACAAGTTAGATACATACTGTATAACCCTTAGATACTTATATGTCATTGGTCTGTCATTAAACACTGCATTTTTAGACTTACTAAGATACTTCCCCAAAATGCAAACATGTTATATCACTTTACACTGACTATCATAATGAATAACATTGAATTATATGAATTACAGAAAAATAAATGAATGAATAAATGGCATCTGTGGTAACATTCATATGACATGGTTATATCAGTCCTATGAGGCAGGATTCAAGCAGTCCAATATTGTCTAATATACTATAGCGCCATCTAGTGCCCATGATGGGATTCTTTCACCCACCTGTCGGAATCGATTGTGTTGGATATGTTGCCCTCTGTTGGCCTACACAGCACTATGACGATGCCTTTGGAAGACAGATAAATAATGTAATTTTGCATGCACACTTCATTTCAGTATTATTGGAGTATTATGTGTAAAACCTCTTCAGTCTCACTCTCTGCCCTGAGTTTTGGTCCATGTAATGTAATTTTGCCAAAGACAGTGATTCACTTATTATCTCTCTCTTTCTGTGTGTGTGTGTGTGTGTCTATATTTTTTTGTCTGTCTGTCTGACAACTTAAATCTCTACAGTTCAGTTTATAACTTAATGAGAGTATACATGCACTTGAAAGAGCATGCATCTACTCGCAAATTATAAGTTGAGGAAGTAGTGGTGGTGGTATATACTTTTTACACATGACACACACATGGTCACACTGAGGTACACACACACATACAGGACCATACAATAAAAACAAACACAGCAAATTTACGGTAACATTTTAATAGCAGTTTTGCATAGTTACACTTATTGCAGTTTTTCCATATTCAACCCTTGAAAAAGTCCACTTTGTTCGTCACATTTTGCTACCGTCAAAATATTAAAAAGAATCCATAATATTTAGTCGAGGATCATGGAAAGGAAAGAAAAAGTGCAAAGCTCACCAAACAACTTCAGAATGATTGCACAGGTGAAAGAAGAATTGGTATTTGGATTACCAAATGCGACCAAGTAAAAGCACACCAAGTTTGGACTTTCTGGGGTGAGCATTTCTTAAATTCAGTAATAGGACCCCCTATTGACGAAACTAATTTGGCATACTTCCAAGGAAAGTCCTGAGTATGTCTACCAAGTTTAATAAAGTTTGGAAATTTACATCAGAAGATAGTTGCCATACGGTCAATACAGTACATGCTGTACAATTGAATTGGCTCGTAATTTTGAAAATAATTCAGATGTTAAAATTCTTTCAATAACTTTTTTCAACAAAACTTTAGACGATTCCTGCCTGATTTTGTGCAAATGAGATGAATGGTCTAGGGTGGTTTTGACAAAAAACTTTGCTGCTTTAATGTGTTAACTGGACAAGGCTGCCACGACTGGCATGACTGCTCATCACGGAAGCCTTGGAAGTCAGTATCCACATGCAAAGGATTATGGGTGTTCACAGAGCTCTCTTCAGTTCCATCTGCCTGTACTTCTCCACATATGGCCTCACAACCTCCCACACCTGCAAAGAATAAAGGTCAAAAACAGAGGAAGGCCCTGATGCCTGACAGCTGGTTCAAAGGTCAGATGGTTAAGCTGAGTGAGTAAAACTAAAAATGAAATGTGAGAGAAAGAAACAGAAAGGATGAGGCTCATGACCCTAAAGTAAAGGGAGTGAGAGAAAGAGGAGCATGCTTCATTTCTAGAAGACAGAGAGAAAGAGAGAGAGATAATAGAGGTAGTAGAGATGTTCAATGTAGCGTGAGTATATGAGAAACAAATGAAGCTATGCTAACAGTGGCAGGATGGGGAGGGGGGTTGGAAGAGTACTGAGCCAGAGAGACTAGCACCATGAGTGTGGAGGTCTGTGTGTGTCAAGGTCAAGCATGTGAAAGGTTGGAGGAGGAAGAGAGAGATAGAGAGAATGCTCTACCTTTTCCTCCAACAGGAGCTTGTGTGCAGCTTCAATGTCAGGGCTCATGGCTCGATCCTTGTCCCAAGGCCTGATGGGAAAACAGCTCTTCTTTAAAGCGTCTGCTCCATACAGACTGTGGGTAAGCTGTCAAGCTGTTTCCATTCCTCTCTTACCTGACTACTGACCGGACCAACTTGTGCACCTCCTCCAGGGGGGGTGTGCTCTTCTGAGGGCGACGGAACTCCAGGGCCTGACAGGCAGCCAGCAGCTCAATGGCCAACACTGAGACATAAACATAACAGAATAGTTACACTACATTGGTTATGTAAAAAACACTAACATCATAAACAGCTCTCTGAACAACACTTAGAGATCATGTTGAGTGAAATGTAATCTTTTTTAGATAAAATGTCTCTCTCTGTCTCTCTCTCTCTAGTTGGTTCTTACCCTGCTCCACGTGCTGCACCACTCTGAGGGCCTTGCGTGCTGCCCACCCCCCCATGGAGACATGGTCCTCTGTGCCTGCGCTGGTGGACAGAGAGTCCACAGAGGAGGGGTGACACAGCACCTTATTCTCTGAAACTGAACAAACAGTTACACACACAATTAACACATTTACAAATCATGTCTACACTCATACATACACACACACACACACACAAACAGACCTATATGGCTTAAAATGCGTTTAAATGCATAAGTAAGTGTGCGCACACACACTGAGGCTTTTTTTGTTGTTATATTAACTTTTCATGTTCACACACACACACACACACACCTAGTGCTGCAGCGGTACAGTGTGCTATCATGAAGCCAGAGTTGATGCCGCCCTCTTTGACCAGGAATGCAGGCAGCTCACTGAGGGAAGGGTTGCACAGTCTCTCAATGCGACGCTCACTGATGTTGGCCAACTCATGCACCCCTATAGCCAGGAAATCCATGGCCTGTGTGTGTGTGTGAGCAAGACTGCATGAACTCAGAACTCAGAACTCAGAACTCAGAACTGTTTATTTGACAGCAACAATATAAGTACAATTTTACAGATGGAATAACATACAATAAATTAGATACATAAAATAAACAAAGAAATTAGATCAGTGTATAGAAAAGTATATGATGCTGTCGGGAGAATCCTATAAGGCTACATATTGTGCCGCTATCATAGGATCCACCCAGAGTAGTTAATTGCTATTAAAATAAATTAATATTATTACAAATAAAAATAACTTAGTTGCAAACATAGCAATGTTCTGTTGTACAGCTGGCAGAATATTTGGAAATGAGGTGGGCTTTTGAATACCGGGTTAATCCTTCAAGGCTATGTGTAGTGAGTTTGTCTGTCATGCATGTGTCTAAGTGTGTCAGTAAATGTGGAATATGATGTCTGATACAATGTTTGTAGGCAGCAGTCCTGCAAAAAGGGGGGGAAAGTCTAAAATGGTGCCTTGTGTTATAGTTATGACAGGATGCATTTTGAGTGAACATGTTCATGAAATAAGCAGGGAGATTATTGTTTAAGAACTTGTGGTAGAATTTCAGGCACTGTATTATGTAGATATCATCTAATTTGAATTGATTTTACCGTATGAAAATTGGCTCAGTATGCTCATTATATTTGCTTTTGGTGATGATTCTCATAGCTCGTTTCTGTAGATGTACCAGGCGTGCCGGATTGAGACCCCATAATAGTACACCGAAATGCAGATGCGGAACTATTAGAGCATTGTACATAGTTATTAAAGTGGAACCTGGTAAAACATTTTTCATACGGTTCATTAGGCCGAGTGTACGAGAAATTTTGTTAGCAGTTTTGTCGGTGTGCATGCATATATGTGTGTGTGTGTGTGTTCGGAGAAAGGGAGAGAAAATTAGTATTTTGTGCCAGTAAAGAAGAAAAAGGTTTTTTAATCTTTTATGTAAATTATTTACATTATTTATTTGAAAGTGTATGTGTGTCTGTGTGTGTGTATGTGTGTGTGTGTGTGTGTGTGTGTGTGTGTATGTGTGTGTGTGTGTGTGTGTGTGTGTGTGTGTGTGTGTGTGTGGCAGAGAGTGAGTGAGTGAGTGAGAGAGACAGAGAGAGAGTTTAAGGAGGGAGGTAGAGCAGATTAGCCTGCTATGAAGTATACAATATATTACCTTTGCTGGATATTCCCCATGAAAGTTTCCTCCAGAGATAGTAATCCCTCTCTCAGCAAACACCAGCTGAAAGAGTTGGTACAGTTTAACCTTTAACATGTGTGCCATAACACAAAGAACACAAGTACCCAGAGGAAATATGTAAGGGATAACGGCCGACGAGCTGTACAGTTCTACAAAGATAATGGACGATGCAGGGCAAAGATCTCCAAGACACGCAGCTCGTGAACTGTACAGCTCGAAGGCCATTATCCCGCATATCTCCCGTTTACAACATCCAAAAATGTTTTTATTACTATTATTATTTAGAATTTCCTTTATCTTTAGGAAACTTAATATGCATAATAACCTGATGAATTCTTGATTTGAAGCCTAGTGCTCCCGTTAGAGAAGTCCTTAAAAAAAAAAAACGTTACGTTGGTTGTCAATGGTTACCATTCAAGAGCATTGATATGAACGGCGATTTAACTTTTCTACTGGGACTACATCCAAGGTGTCCGGTTATACGAACTTAATGTACACCCCATTAGCCAATCAGAAAACAGTATTTCGTTCCAGAGGGAGATAAGTGTAGATGTAACAGGATCAGCTTTGGGTAGCTGTAGTGCTTGATTAAGTGGAGATGTAAAGGACCATGTATAGGTTCATGTAGTTGGAGGTAGAGTGGTAAGGGCATGAGTTGGTCTACCGGATTGTCTGTAGCACTGTTGAGCTCAGTGGTCAGGATCTTCTTGACGAAGTCAATGGTGTCATTTGCAATTCCATGCACCTGTTACACATGTACAGAGAGGACAATAGTGAGAATGAGAATGTGTGTAGGCGAGGTTTTGTGTGTGTGTGTTTGTATGTAAGCAAGATGTGTGTTCCTACCTGAGGACAGCAGCGTAGTGTGTATGCATCCTGCACCCGGTCATATGCCCCCCCTGTAGAAGACATGTAGAATAGATGTTTACACAAACACACACACACACACACGCACACACACACACACACGTCTTTATGTCATATGTGTTTATATGTGTGGACAGAGAGAGAGAGAGAGAGACTATGTGTTTGTGTGTGTGTGTGTGTATGTGTGTGTGTGTGTGTGTGTGTGTGTGTGTGTGTGTGTTGGTGTGTGTGTGTGTGTGTGTGTGCGCATGTACACTCACCTGTGATCTCAGAAGAGTAGAGGTCAGAGGGCAGCACAGAGCGCATGCGAAAAGCCACCTCAATCTGACCTGGCTGAGGCTTCGAAGCATGGATATCTGAGAATGAACAGAGAAGATGTTGTACACACACACAAACACACACACACACACACACACACACACACACACACACACACACACACACACACATACACACACACACAGCCACAGCCACAAACACACACACACGCTCACTCGCAATCATTCAGAGTTCAACAAAAGTAGATTACAAGGGAGATAGGCAGACATATACACACACAGAGAAATGAGCATATAGATAGAAAGATAGATAAGGGCCATTCTACCGAATTCGTGTAATATGCAGTCCCTCAACAATAAAAACTATTTACAAAACAATTAGGTATTTAGGCATAGATATTTAATTAGAAAATGTTATGGTCTATATAAACCCAATGCATTACATGAGATAGTGATAAGCTAAATATATACAAAATCATCATTTATAGGGTACTTTCTATTGGGAAGTATTTGTCCCCAACCCTGACATCTAAATTTCAATGCCTTTTAATAACACTTTTCAATTTTTTTTGATTTTTTTCAATGATTTAATTTCAAAGATCTTTATGATTGGGTTGAAACAGAACTTGGAATATTTAGATTTATTGTGGGTTTAATTTTTAAATCAATTTTCTATACTCAAAAAATCATGTCCCTAGTTTTCATGTCACTACCGAAACACAAGAGTTTTAGTCCATTGGCTGAGCCTGTGTTTTAGCCACGACTCTGCATTTTTGACCATGCAGTGACACTGCATCTCTGACCCTCATGGTTGAATGGTAAGTAGCTAAATCCCATAGTTTTTATATAAATGTGTTCCAAAGTCTGAAAATCGACGTGTAACCTTAAGAATTGTCACTACCGAAACGCATGTTTTCTTCAATTAAGTAAACCTTTTGGGGTTTCATGGAAAATCTTATGTTTGTATGTGTGTTCACCTCTTCAAAGATGTGTTTGCATGCCGTGTGCTTGTTAGAATTCTTTATTTATGCTTAAAGTTAGCTAGAATTGTCACTACCGAAACATATGGTAGTGACCTGATGATTTCAGTAGTGACAAAATGAATTGGTAAGTAGTTCAATCCCATAATTTTTAAATAAATGTGTTGTGTGGACTAAAGGGCGGCCCAGAGCACCTTTTGGAAGATTTTGGGAGAGAAATGAACATCCATCCAACAGTGCAGTCACTACCGAAACACTGGATGTCACTACCGAAACAGTGCAGCACTACCGAAACACAGGATGTTTTGTAAAAAATTAAGTATATTGAGTAATCAACTAAAATGTTATGATACTGATTGGATTAATGTATGTTCAATTTCATCAATGAACAACTCTGGAATCAATATGATCAGTATTTAGCATTTTACAAAGAAATATTGCACTTAGATTTTGATGAATTGTATAAATTGAACTTGAAAATTTGGTAAAAAATTCATTTTTATGGATTTCATTGTGAAAACCTTCAAGAAATATTTGTAAAAATACTCTTCAGAGAAGGGAAGGAAACACAATCTGAACAGGTCAATAATAATACTTTTTTACTATAGTAAATGTGATGTTTCGGTAGTGACAATTTTT
This sequence comes from Sprattus sprattus, assembly GCF_963457725.1. Classification (NCBI taxonomy): domain Eukaryota; kingdom Metazoa; phylum Chordata; class Actinopteri; order Clupeiformes; family Clupeidae; genus Sprattus; species Sprattus sprattus. Next base: position 52,725,790 of record NC_137922.1, on the reverse strand, counting down.
GGAAGAGGAAAAACATTCCAACACATTCTGAAAATACAATATAAAAATTGACTGTTCTTTTACTAGATAAGTGTACTTTAGATATGGTACAATATACATACGGACAAAGTTTTGGGAATAAAACATAAAAAAAATCCAAATATTTCCGACCTGACTTTGCACCAATTCGGTAGAATGGCCCATAAACATGTAGTCAGACAGACAGGCAGGTAGGCAGGCAGACTGCTAGCTCAGAATTAGTGCGTACCCTTGTCAAAAGCTTTGGGAGTCCCTTTGAGGGCCTCGAGGGTGAGAGCTGCGATGATGTCAGCTTGGCGGGCGATGGCCTGAGCTCTCTCCAATGCCTCTGAACCCAGAGCCGAGATCATCTGGGCCCCATTGATCAGAGCGATGCCCTGGGGACAACAACACCAGAAGTGTGTGTTTGTGTGTGTGTGTGTGTGTGTGTGTGTGTGTGTGTGTGTGTGTGTGTGTGTGTGTGTGTGTGTGTGGGAGTGCGTGTGCGTGTGATGTGCTTGTGCGTGTTTGTGTGCGTGTGTACGTGAGAGAGAGAGAGAGAGACATAAATTGTCAATGTATTGCAAAGGTATCGTTTTCTGTGATTGCATTAATTCATTTTTATCTCTTTGGGCACTCAAAGAGAGGATTGAAAGAGAGTAAGAGCAGGGAGATGAGAGTATTTATAAAAGTGCCACTCTGACTACTGCTATAACTCCTATTGTAATTATTACTACAAGATCTGTTCCATTTCTCATTCTCCTCTCGTTACCTCTTTTGGCTTCAGGTTGATGGGAGTCAGACCGACAGACTGGAGTCTGACCGACAGACACACACACACACACACACACACACACACACACACACACACACACACACACATAAAGTGTTCATGAGATCTCCTCTGGTTACCTCTTTAGCCTTCAGGATAATGGGAGTCAGACCGTGGCCTTGCAACACCTGTGCGTTGAGACAACATACACACTCTTGTTAATTTGGTCTCCTATCTACATCATACTCCATGTTAAATTGATATTTACTTTGACAAAGGACAGAGAGAGACAAATACTTTAGTTGTTACACACTTGGGTTAGGTGATACGAATACTGATATTTGACATGAGTGAGGGTTACCCACCGCTGTGGCGTCGGCCCAGCCGCTCTGTGGAGACCACATGAGCCCTTCTCCCATCAGCCCCTGTGCCAGGTGGGCAAGAGGAGCCAGGTCTCCACACGCCCCCACGGTACCCTGCTCAGGCACCCACGACAGGCAGGATGCTACACATACAAACACATACAAACACAGATGCACAGACACAACATCAGAGAAGTCTCAGCTAGTACCTTAGTTAAGCTAAGCATCTTAGCTGACAGGGAGAGAGTGTTAATCAATGTGCCCAGCCTACATGGATATCATGTGTGGCCACCCCGGGACAAAGGGTGACTTTCACTCTTATCTGGGCAGTTCTGATTATCAGCTTTTGCTATTTAAACAGAGGAGTAAACGGTTATGAGGAGAAAAGTATAGATCTATAAAAAAATGACGATCTCTGCTGAAGAGTCACACGACGTAGAGATATTATTTCGAACACAGTGATCGAGTGATTGTGTTTGTGCACTGAAGTGATGTTCCGCAACATCAAAACAAGTATAACTACTTTGGAGACACAGTTGCAGCTGTATGCATCTGCATTGTGTGAACGCAATAGTTTGGCGTTTGGGGTTAACCCTCATTCTGATTATAAGGTGGTGATTCCGATTTACAACACTTTCAATACACACAGTGATGACAAATGTTAACAAAGAAAAATATCTTATGATTGAGTGTGTGTATGTTGTTTTAAGACCTACAGCTCAAAAAGGTTTCTATCTTAGCTCACCATTGAAGGCCGCTATTGTGGCCTGGAGAGTTTCCATGGAAACGCCGCTGAATCCTTTAGCCAGTACGTTGATCCTGACAGCGAGGAGCATGCGGGTCCTTTCAGGACTCAGAGGGTTACCCACACCTATAGACACACATACACATGACCGCATACAGACATACAAGTGCGCGCGCACACACACATACACACGCATACAGACATAAAAGCGCACGCATACACATATAGGAGAAGATGCCCAAATGCAAACACGTGCAGTACAACTATTATCTTTTCCAGTTTACAATAATCTTCAAGGCAGAGACCAGAAGTTGATGAATTACCAGCACTGTGAGAACGGATCAGGTTATCCTGAAGTTCCCTGAAAACCAAACATACACATGCATGGACATACACACACAAACATAAACACAGCCACACACAAACATATTTATTAGTTAGCGAATTGTAATACTCTGATCTGTGTTAGAATTAAAAGACATCTCAATCAACAAAACCACTGAACTTCGCACACACAACTTGATTGGTTAATTCTAAACTCACTTGAGTTGATCATTTGAGATGGCAGTCTGAGCAAACTTCCCAAAGCCAGTGTTTACTCCATAGACGACTGTAGGGTCAAAATGACACAGGTCATCCACTGGCCCAAAAGACAGGTGCAACCCAATGTGACTTTGCGTGTCTTGAGGTGTGGATCAGACACTGTATGAGTGTTTGGTGTGTGTCTCACCTCGGTTCTCCTTGATGATTAACTCAATGACATCCCTGGCATCGTTGACTTTCTTTATAGCCTTCTCTGTGAGCTAAGATATGTGCGTGCGCACACACACACACACACACACGCACACACAAACACGGGCACACAAGCACATGGTTAATGTTTTGAGTTGATATCGACATTAAGGAGAGCAGCAGTCTTATAACAATGTCCTGGCTTGAGTTGCACATGTTTATTTACCCCTGTTTTGCATTGAAAGCACTGCACATAGTAACACATAGTGTTGAAGTTGTGTGCTCAATGTGATCTAGGATAACAACCACACCAAGAATTAGTCAAGCTGAGAAGGCTAACTTCATTATCCATCACACACATGACATGTTAACACCTAATAAAACATATAGCAATTATAGACCCTAGCTTTAGGTGGATGCAAAATGAGTAAACTCGAATGGACATGCTGACTGACATCACATTTGTTTGGCTGATCATCAAGCATGTTACCTTAATCTTTAAAAGTCCTTTTCCCAATCTGAACAGGTCGTACGTGGTCAGGCTTTCCCCATCCAGGGCAAGGTACTACAAGAATCAGAAAAGCAGAACATCTCAAAATGGCACAGTAAGCAAACAGAATAGAGTAGTTCAGTAGTTCAGGCTGAAAACATTCACACCGAAGAACAGTGAATTGCCATCAGCACAAAGGTGGACAGGGGAATGAGTGAATGAATGAATGAATGACTGAATGACTGACTGAGTTATTTAATTGTGTAATATAAGAGTGAATGAATGAGTGAATGAATGAGTGATGGAATAAATGTGGAAGTCAAAAAAATGTGTGATCAAACAAATGCAAGAATGAATCGATGAAGGAATAAGTGGATTAGAGAATAAATGCATGCATCAGTGGATTAGTGAATGGATGGATGGAATAATGAATGCAGGAATGAATAAATAAATGGATGAATGAATGAAGCACACACCTCTGTGTCTTGCCATCAGCACAAAGGTGGACATGGGAATGAGTGAATGAATGAATGACTGACTGACTGAGATATTTTATTGTGTAATATAAGAGTGAATGAGTGAATGAATGAGTGATGGAATAAATGTGGGATGAAATAAATGTGTGAACGAATGAATGCAAGAATGAATGGATGAAGGAATTAGTGGATTAGTAAATGAATGCATCAGTGGATTAGTGAATGGATGGATGAATGAATGAATGAATGAAGGAATGAATAAAGGACACACCTCTGTTGGTTCCTTCCATTCTGTTTGTGCACTACACATTTGTCAAGGAAGACAGGTGCAGCAAAGATGATGGAGATCAAAGATCACCACCAACTAGTGACAACTAGTGGCATAACAGCAGTGGTGGAAAGTAACTACGTACATTTACTACTGTACGAAAGTACAATTACTCGACTACTGTATGAAAGTATTTTGAGGTACTGTTTTATGCTACTTTATACTTCCACTCCTCAAGCAAGTACTTTTACTTTAACACTCTAACTACATTTTGCTGCTAATCTTGTACTTGTACGAAATGTACTTTTAAGTTGGATTTAAGTAGAATTTTATCATGCATGACTTTCACTTGTAATGGAGTATTGCTACATGCCATGTTGGCATACTTTTACTAAGTAAAGGATCTGAATACTGCATAAAAGGATACCTAGCAAACACAGGACCAATTGGATGAGTCCAGCAGTCCCCGTCCATCACTGCAAAAGAGGAGCACCCGTCTTAGTTAAGAGAAACACCCCCTGTCACCAATCAGAGAGTATGCCCATCTTACTTCTGTCACATGCAATTCATGAAATTAATGAATGAATGCCCCATGCGGTGAATCTGAAGGCAGATTTGGAGAGTCACTCTTTATGTGTATTTTTGGTATACTAATAACTGTGAATCTTAACACTAACTAATTGCACTTGCATACTAATTCAGTTTTAGGTATGCAGCTGTGGATGTACGGATCGGTTCTGTTACCAAGGTCAACAAAGTCATTGTTGCGCAGCACATTTCCGATTGGCTTGTCCAGATTCAGCAGTGCACCATCAGCACATCTCCTGACCCAGAAACTGGGCTGATCAGCGCCACCCTTGGTTTTAGGGGAATGAGCACAACTCAGTCCCAATTCCCGTAGGGTAAGGTTCCCGTCGCCACACATCTTCACCACCCACTCACCGCCCACGCGAACACTGACCCGAGACATGATGCTGTGGAGAGAGAAGGAGGTAGAGAGAGGGAGAGAGAACAGGAGACTGAGAAAGAGAGTGGGGACAGAGGATAAGAGTGAGTGAGTGAGAGAGAGAGGATGAGACAGAGAGAGGGAGACAGAAAGAAAGAGAAAGAAAAAGAAAACAACAATAAGACACAAAAGACCAGAGAGATAGAGCAGAGAGAGGAAAAACTAAAGAAAGTGAGATATACAGAGGGGATATTGATGGTCGGGGATGGATACATTTATCTAACAAACGTCCCTCTCAATCAGAAAAATGTCTAATATCGGGCTCAAGGAATTTGACAGGAGCAAAGGACTCTGCTCACAAATATCAGTTTGACATTACAAACTCTGCAACAGTTTATTGGCTGTTTACAATTCCTTAAAATCAATATATCTTGTTTATGCGTTTATTTGAAAATGGACAGTGTACATTGATAATCATTGCCAAAAAAATAATAATGTAAATGCACCGGAATTAGCTATGTTAGCTAGTTTTCATCCGCTGTCCCTTGGCAGGGCATGACAGAGATACAGAAATAAAAGAAGGAAATAATAATACAAAATGATATAATTAAAATAAATAATAATAATTTAAAAAAAGTTAAGCAACAGTTTGACAAAACAGGGCAGTTAAGATAACTAATTGTAAAAACAAGACAGAAAGACAAACAAGGTGTTTGACATAAAAAAAAAAGTTTCAGTGTGAGTAATGCTTGAGGTTTTAAAGGGAACAAGAACTTAATTACATCTGAAATATCTGAATTTGAAACTAATGTTTACAAAGGTTCCACTCTACACTATGATGTATCTTTAGTTCAGTATAACCTCCCCTAAACATAAAGCAAGCATGTTGTTTTAACAATGATTCAAGTTAAGCTTTTTCATGACAGACATTAAACAAATAGGAAAGTCAAGTCATCAGCAGTGAAACAATGTCATCGACAAATAAAGGTAAGACCCAAATTCAGCCAGAATAAATGTCCATACACAGTTATTCACAGGCTTATCCCATACACTCAGCAGCACCATAACTTACCTGGTAAGGGAATTCTCTTTCTGGGGGAAAAAACACTAGGAATATTCCAGAAGGGTATCTCAGTGTCTCTGTAACAATAGGCACTTTAATTCACAGAGCTCCGGGAGACAGTAAGAGCTATTTAACAAGTTCTCAGAGCACACGCCCAAAGTTCAGAGGGTCGAACCCGCTCTGAAACCATCATTTGCATACGTGTGAACAATCATGCACAGGTCTCAGAACTGCTCTAATCTGGTTCTCTAACATTAACCCGCATCAGTGCACTGAGTACTTTTTGTGATTCGAGGGAGTTAGCCTCATCTCTGTTGGTGACACTCATCTGTCTGCAGAGTTGAACCACACACTTCTAGCTACCAAGGCCCATTTCTTGTTACCTGCACTCCTTGGAAGGCATCACTGTCAGTGAAATAAGACTAGCAGAAGGCCAAGCATACATAGACTCATAACATTTGAAGCAACTACATAGCTTAAGGCCTCTGCAAGCAAACTTTATTACATAACACATTAATAGTTTTATTAGTATCAACACTATTTTACAACAACAATGCGGTGTGACACCTAGCCTGGTAATCTTCATCAGCATCTAATGATTTACGTGTATTTTTAAAGCTAATTGTTCACATGTTTTTGCATATGCCCCTCGTAATTGGTTTTGGTTTTCGAATACCTAGAGGCCACCTACTATCTTCAATGAAGCTGTGAAGATGAGCAGATACAACGACCTATGTGTCCGCCGACATGGAGAGAAGTGTTGGGAAAGCTAGGCCTGGTTATCTGACACTTATGCTTTCCAGTGTTTCCAAATGAACTGATCTCTGCAAAATCAATGAAAATGAAGAAAGGTTAATGTGTGTCTGTCAGTGTGTGTGCAGCTGAACGTATGAAATCCAATACAAATAATCTAATATAGAAATGAATAAGAGAAAAATAAAACATGAATGGAAAATAAACTAGATTAACTAATATTACAAACCTCAGAGAAAAAGAGGGATGGTGTAAATCTCAGGCTTCTACAATTTATCACAGCACATTTTATTACATAGCACATTAACAGTTTTATCTAAGTATCAACACTTTTTTTATACAACAACACTGCGGTGTGACACTTATCCAGGTAATGTTTAACAGCAGGACACATTCAGCATCTGATGATTTACATGTGTTTTTAAAGCTAATTATTCACAGGTGTTTGCATATGCCCCTCGTGATTGGTTTTGGGACTGGTACCTAATACCTAGAGGCCACCTACTGTACTACTCCACCTTGGCATTGAGAGAAGTGTTGGGAAAGCTCAGTCAAGTCATCTGACACCTTATGCCATGGGTCAGCAGTAGGCGGCCCCCGGGCCTATTCTGGCCTGCCCGCAATTGTTTTTTGGCCCGTCAAATTATTCCAATCATAGAATATGATTTTTTTAAATCTTTTTTTATTCACATGGTTTATAATCATTAGTTTTTTTTTAGTAGACCTATCCATTCTCCATGTAGGCCTAGTTGTTGTGAGGTCACGTAAGGGGCACCTATTGCAGTGTTTTTTTCCCCCAGTCTACTGGCTCACGAATTAGGCAAGCTGATGCTAAGCAGAAATGAGAGAGAACACGGGCACCATGATTTGCATTCTTAATTTCATCACTCACCTTAACTGAACTTCAGCCCGACAGAAGTGTTGCAACAAGATTATTGCGTCGGAGCAAAATAAAAAAAACATAGGTTTATCTTTTGCAAACCGCGACATCTTTGTTGCATTTGAGTCGAATGGGCTTTCCATTAGTGAAACCGGGTAAAATAAACGCAAAATTGTGGTTGTCAACTTTCCTGTTCAGACTTTTTGACAAAGACATTGTTCCCAGCTAATTCTTTACCAACTCAGTCATTTTAAGTAGACCTATCCATTTTCCATGTAGGTCCAGTTGTTGCTAGGTCACGTAAGGGCACCTATCGCAGCGTCTAAATAGGCAGTAACCCAGACTCTGGCCCGCCACCTAGGGGCGAGGTATACTGGCCTGCGGCCCGAGTTACTTGCCAATATATTATTATCATTTCAACCTGTAGATATTAATGAAACAGTTGTTAGAGTTTACTGTCTCTCAAGAAAACAGGGACAGGAAGATGGACGGAGAGCCAGAAGAGATTATAATAGTATATAATCTGTAGCAGCAGTGATCCGTTTCCGATGGTCTCTTTCTACATGAGTTTGTGGGATTTATAGTGCCATTTCTGACAGACCAGTTATGGCTATCAAGGTTGATTTAAAAAAATCGCAAGAGTTTGTTATATAGAGAGTTTGTTCTATAGAGAGTTGGGTGTTTAGATACAGACAGTTCTTGGTGATGTAGTCTATGGACTGTTCTCAACTCCGATGCAGGACTACATAGTCCGTATTTATTAATTAGGCAATAATTCGTTTAAAGTTACCAGGTTTATGGAATGTGTTATGGCTGTTAGGAAGCAAATGTTCAGATGGGTGGAGTGTTGATTGACTTGTGTAATATGTGACATTTCTCTTTCACCATCTTCCGATTTGATCTTTTACTGTAACTTTGACTCTATATTTCATCTGGATGAGCTGAGATGACTATTAACAGAATTCCTGACTCTAGTGCAGTTCTTAGTCAGAGTAATTAGTAATCTGTCAGTAAATACATTTAATAAGGAACCGATACTGTCTGATGGCGGTGCAAGTTACCACGTCAACACCCCTGCCCCGTCTTCCAGTATGTCCCTGGTTAGACATGGCAGCAGTTATTCCCAAAATACAGGAAGTATCCTCTTATTAACCGGTGGGCACGTTTGGCTCTGGGGATGAATGAGGCCCAGACTCGCCGCCATCTCATGTACTGTTTAAGGCTACTCGATATAAGAGTAAAATAAATTAAATAGTTTTTAGTGTAATATGAGTTCACACAGACAGGGTGGTCAAGAATGTCTCTTCTTCTTGAGGAGACTGATGAAGTTTGGCATGGACTCAGTCATCCTCACAAACTTCTACAGATGCAGGATAGAGACCATTCTGACTGGTTGCATCACAGTGTGGTATGGGAGCTGTACAGTCAGGGGCCGCAAAGTCCTACGCAGTGTGGTGGCCAGGTCTGCAGAGATCATCATCAGCAGGGGGCTCCCAGCCCTGCAGGACACCTACCACACACGATGCCTCAGAAAAGCTTGTAGGATTCTAAAAGACTGTTTCCACCCATCCTACAGACTTTGAACTCCGCTGCCATCTGGCAGGCGATACCGGAGCATTCGGTCTCAAACACGAAGACTGGAGAACAGTTTTTCCGAAGACCATTAGGGCCACTTTGTTCACTTACCACATGACACTCTGACACTTTTAACTACTGTTTACCCTACATGTTTAAATATTGTATATTTAGCATATTTATAGTTTTCTACGTTAGTATAAGTTTATTAGATGTTTATTATACTGTAGGTTTAATATATGTTCAGAGTATTAATATGTTATGTCATGTTAGGATTTTTCTATTTGAATCATGCAGGTGCTTGTGACAAAATAATTCAGTTTACAGTGTACAGATTGTTCTATTTCGTCACTTATGAAATGTATTGTAATTAGTGCTGTCAAACGATTAAAATATTTAATCGCGATTAATCTAATTTTTGTCATAGTTAACTCAAAATGAATCGCGATTAATCGCACATTTTTATCTATTCTAAATGTCCCTTCAATAATTTTTTCCATAATTTGTATTTTATTTTAATGCTCTTATCAAAAACAATGAACCGTAACAGTTAGGTTACCAATAAAAGGTAGGCCTTCTACTTCTGTGCTTTCAGCCAGCTGCCTGTTGACATTTTCAGACAACAGTGAAGCTCGCTTCTTTTGCACAACACAACTTTTAAAGGTAAACCTCTATTCAGAAGCTTTTTATCATCCATTTCGCCGTATCGCGCTCACCATTCACTTCTTTTTTTTTTTTTAACAACGCGTTAATCGCGCAATAAAATAATTGACGGCGTTAAAATGGGTTTGCGTTAGCGCCGTTAATGACGCGTTAAACTGACAGCACTAATCGTAATTTAAACGTAAACCTATTACCTGAACATAATCCAAAAGACGTATCGCACAGGGGTCATTTAAACAGCGGGCCTATCCCCAGGGAGCAAAAATACTAGACTACACCACCTTTATGAAAACGGTGCAAAACTAATGCTATACATGGAAAAACAAAAAAAGGTGTCTTGTCATAAGAATTTCGGTGCTCAGTCTGACTGTTGTTGTGTGCATCTGACAATAAAAGACTTGAACTTGAACTTGGGGCAGCCAGGCCCAGGGCCGGAGTGGGGTCACTTTTCAGCCCGGGAATTTCAGGCCCAAGACTAGCCAAGCTCCATCTCTGATTCTTCCATATATGGTAGTCCGCCACTATCCTCCTGACCTCCCTGTGCCACCTCACTACATGCCCTGACAGTATAACCTTCAAGAGAGGACTTTTTCAGTCTCTCCCAATGGTATGCCAAGCTAGACAGCTCAGTTTGTAATGTGCTAACAGTAGCTCTGTCATCTAACGTAAGCAGACATTTGCTGATTTCCTGGAGTGCTGAGTTAGGGAGCCCATTTATCTTTATTTCAGGAAAGTTTTTAGGGTCAAGACAAGCGAAATGAGGCAAGTTTTGCATTTGCTGAAATCCTCTTATCCATGCTACCTGCCACAGTGTCCAGAACAACATTATGGACATTCACCTCAAAGGCAGCATCAGATGAGGCTACTGGTACATTATCTAAAATCTCCCCTGGCATTCTTTTTTTTCATCAAGTACTGTCATATGCTTCTTTTTCTTACATTAAATAACTTGAACTCATATTGTTTACTCTGTTATACTCTCTACCTGTACGTGTAGTCATGGTCTCCTCATTGCAAATGAGGGCTCATAATTGTTTTACCAGTTGTCACTTGTGTTTGTTCTCTTGAAAATAAATCGGTAAGCTTGGCACATTTGGCAGCATCCTCCTCCAAAGCCTTTCTTTTTTTCAACCTGGCTTTTTCAACCCCTCCTGGCCTTTCCCTCCCATCCATCCTCCCTGCCTCGTATCGTTGCGGTAGGGCCGGCCCATCGGTAGCCTATCTTAGAAAACGTTTTGGAAAAGACGGGCTATGGACCCAACCAACAGTATTTGGGAGGGGAGAACTTCTTCACATGGTACAACCCATGCAGAGGCTGCTGTGTCATAATGCACAACGTGTGTAGCCTACTTTAAGAGAAGATGGACTAACGTGACAAATGTAAAAAAAAAAAAATAATTCTCTACCGGCCCAGAAGTGAAGCGGCAGCTCACTGCTCCGGGTTAGTGTGTAACTGCACTTCACTGTGTGTGTGTCACTTCCCTGGATGGGTTAAATGCACATATGGATTTCAGAGTGTGTGTGTGTGTGTGTCTACACCACCTCTGCCATTGAGTCACTTTCACTTTCACTTGACCACACACTCATAGTTTCTCAGAAAACTGTAGCTGACTGACTTCTGACAATGTTCCACCTTTTTTTCGGTAAGTGATTACAAAACCATACAACCCCTGACCTCTTCTAGATCAGGCCTTGCACAAAACTATAACAAGCATCAGCAATGATTCACAAAAGAAGTTCAGAACTTGCACAAGGTCAAACGATGATGAATAATGGAATTATTCAAACAGACCCCCAATGGGCTCATTCACATGGTTTATTAATATTAGTCATTTTTAGCAGACCTATCCAGTCTCCATGTAGGCCTAGTTGTTGCGAGTGCACGTGAAGGGGCACCTATCGCAGCGTCTAAATAGGCAGTTACCCAGACTCCGGTCCGCCACCTAGTGGAGAGGAAAAATACTGGCCTGTGGCCCAAGTTACCTGCCGACCCCTGCCTTATGCTTTCCAGTGTTTCCAAATGAACTGATTTCTGGGAAATTTATGAAAATGACCAAAGGTTATTGAGTGCCTGTCAGTGTGTGTGCAGCTTAATGTATGAAATCCAATACAAACAATTTAATATAGAAATGAATAAAACCGAAATAAAACATGAATGGAAAATAAACTAGATTAACTAATATTACAATCATGTGAAACCTCAGTGAAAAAGAGGGATAGTGTTAATCTCAGGCCTTCAACTGACGTTTCTCTCGAGTTCTATTTGTTTAGATGACGTTCTATTCTCTTGATCATTAGTTTCACTCTCTCAGGAGGAGCTGTGCTATATCCACCCTAGAACACACCAACACACACAGCAGGTCTAGGTATTCATTCTGTAAACCAGGGTTCATTTTCACTGGGGACGTGTCGGTCTGGGCTGCACTGTCTGCTTAAACATTGACTCGATACACTACTCCACCGTCTCTCTGTACCTATTCATTGAAAGTGTTTGAATAAGTGTCAGAAAACTAATTTCAAGTGAGCGAGTATAGCAAGGTCCTTACAATGCCTACACCAACTGGTAGAGCAAGGTGCTAACAGCACTGAAGTCATGGGTTAAGTTCCCAGGGGACACAGATACGGTACTGATGGATCACATATGTACAATACTGTGAGGTCAAAACTGTGAGAACAAAACCTGCATACAGACCGTTAGCTTTCTCCACAGGGGAAGTGGGTGGGTGCAGGTTGCATTAGTCTGACTCAGAACACAACATGTGGTCTGTGGTCTGTGTGCACAACATGTGTTTGTATCACGTAGGCTCTTTGATGTGACTAAATGATGTGGACACGGCCAAAGAAAGCACTTCAGTAAAAGGTGTTATTTTATTGTTCCGGTTTCCAAATTAGTTGAACATTGAGTCATGTTTATTTCTTGTTGTTGATATATAAGAGGTACCTGAATACATCAAAGAAGACCACATATGAGAGGGAAATCTGATTCTGTTTCTCACACTCATCAATAGCAATAGCCATGAAAAACTGATTATACAGTAACAGATGGTTTAATCTTTTTCATGTACACCACTGTGTTCACGTATATTTGCAGTTCCTTTTTTGGACAGTGTCATATTTCTATCTACTTATGACTGTATTGTTGAATAATGTGTATTGCTGGAGCTGGAACATGGACGTCTCAACAAATAGAGGTAGCAGTTAGAAGAGAAGGCTGCCATACGGCAGGAGGCCCTTTTCTGATACATCACGTGGTAGACATGCCATTTCTTATAAACTCAGTTGTAGAGACACCTTTTCTGATACATCACATGGTAGACATGCCATTTCTTATAAACCCAGCTGTAGAGACACCTTTTCTGATACATCACGTGGTAGACATGACTCTTTTGAAAAAAACACATGACAGACAGGGCGGTTCTGATGAATTGTTTTTTTTTGGCTGCGTCACAGGCTTTCAGATGACGGCCTCTAAGAGTTCCTGGTGGGGTCACAGATTCCTCTAGACGACTCTGCAATATCACAAGCAGTTTTCCAGACACTATACCTGAAAACGCTGAGAAACTCCAATATGCAAAATAGAGATGTGATCAAGTCTGATGAAGGAAACAAGAACAGGGATAAGCAAAGAATAGGGAAGAACAGAGTGGGGGGGGGGGGGGGGGGGGTAGATCTATAAAAGGGAACAGGGACTTGGTCCTCAGGTGTCTTCTACTTGATCGCTCTTGCCTTTTGCTTAGAGTCTTTGAGATGCTCCATGGACCAGCTCAGCAGTAGATGACTTCTCTGAATGAAACCGTTTAGTATATACTCATACTGTCCCTGTTTGCCTTGAGAAGTTTCTTGAGAACTCTTAGAATTTTCCACGACAACATTAGTAACAAGGAACAAACAAGACATATTGGCAATTTTACACTTTATGCATTTAATACACCCTCAGGAGTGAGTGGAAGATCAATACACAGCCACAACAGCCTGGCACCACCTCCTCATGCTGGTCACCATCCTGGTCACACACTCAACCAAGAGTCGTTACAGATCAGCCATCGTTGTTGTGCTGGTCACTAACACGTACAGCACGGCCAAGCTGATACCAAAAGTGTTCAATTGGGTTGAGGTCTGGACTCATGGCAGGCCATTCCATTCTCTCCCTGATGGTGTTTTAAATGAATAAAGTGTAAAATTGCCAATATTTCTTGTTTGTTCCCTGTTACTGATCGAGAGTTCAATCATCCAATCCATCAAATAACTCAAAACAAGAGTGAATACCAACAGGAGAAAAGGAGAATTTTGGCAATTTTTTTTTCATGGGCGCAACCCACATACTCAGCTGTGCTGCTCATCCCACACATGCATGTTCTTTACAAATGTGGCACCATTTAAAAGGGAACTAAACAGACAAATGGTATAAGATTTATTGCCGAGAAGTATTGTTCCAACAAATAAATAATCCCAAACAATAATACCAAACACAAATGTCCTTTTTCTGTGCTATGTTTATAAGAGGGAAATCTGATTCTGCTTCTCCCTTCTGGCCTCACTCATCAATAGCCATAGCCATAAAAACTGATTATACAGTAACAGATGGTTCAATCCTTTTCATGTACACCACTTTGTTCACGTATATTTGCAGTTACTTTTTGGACACCTTTCTGCATCTGTACTGTGACCGTTTAGTCTCACATCTCTCAGTTTTTTTTTTAACATCACGTACGCAACACCCAACAGCGCAGGCCCCCATGTCAGGCAGCACGTACAAAAACCTGCATATAGACCGTTAGCTTCCTCCACAGGGGAAGTGGCTGGGTACTGAGAACACAACATGTTGCCTGTGGTCTGTGTGCAGGTGTGTTTGTGTCACGTAGGCTCTTCAATGTGACTAAGTGATGGACACAGTGTTCATTGGTCCGGTTTCCAAAGTGTCAAAAAAGGAAAAATGGTTATCAACAAAAATGTATTTCAAAACAGCAATTATAAAAAATCAAATCTCCAGGGTACAACAGTGCAATTTTGCTATACCAATTGTATTTCCACAGCCTTGTTTCTCAAGCACATCCACCTTCACTACATACCCGACTTGTGTCAACTCCACTCTCAATTACCTCTCTTCAGAGGGCTAGATATACACCCTGTCCCAACCCACTGGAAGAGACCAACTATTCCCTCATGTCAAACATCCCATAGACCATGCATTTACCTACTAATTTCAGGTCCCAGTTAGTGACAGTGAATGTCATAATTAACAACACAAAGATCTCATTACGAAAATATATACATTATTTACATGTCACTTAAATAATAGTAATTGGACGAAACCACGGTGATCCACGCACCCCGGCTTTCTCAGTTCGGGTGAACAAAGTTAAGTTAATAAAACTCCTATCCTCCATAGAACCTGTGTGTGCGTACTGTCTTTAAATTAAGGACGGCTGTGTGTAACCATGGCGGATGCTTCATAAAAGTAACGTTGGAAAATACCCCTAAAACCAACTTGTTGTGTGCACCCGCAAAGCTAGTTAAGCCGTAGCTCCAAACATACCAATATGTCAGTATAGTGTGCAGTGATGGATTACCGAACGGGCCTACCAGGCACAGGCCCAGGGGTCCATGAGCTCAGGGGCCCCCTTAGACAGAGCCTCTGCATGAAGTCGCTGTTATTAACTTTGCATTTCTTGTTGCATTGTCAAAGGGCTCAAGGCTTAAATACACTGGCACCCACGGACGCGTGTCAAAACAGCGCTACCATTATATTTCATATAAACAAGCACCCTGGCGGCGGCGCACTGCTCTATTGCCGCCACGGCTCTATTCTTGGTTATATTATGGAAGAAGAATATCAGTCATGTGTGTTAGTTCTCACAAGTTATAATAAAGTAATCCCTTTATAATACAGTGTATGTGTACCTTTCGACATTTTATGACAATTACCTAGGTACATAAAGAAAAATGTTGTTCCATCATGATACAAATGATATGACCTGCCGCGCCGTGGCAGAACTGGTGTGTTTTATGCTTAAGTCTTTCATGTCAATAACAGAGCCCCAAAAGTCCAACTTAAAAACTGAAGGAATATCCTAAACATTCCTGTTTGTAATATGTGACACCATGGCTTGCTGTCAATTAGTTTTAGATTTAGTTTTTGTTAATATTAAGATGTCTTAAATGTATCTGTATCTGACATTTTTTTAGGGCTTAGGCGCTCGCGTACAAAGGGGCTATCAATGGGACAAAGGTAAGAGGAAGAGGAACAGGTTAAAGGAACATTTTATGAATAATAATGTTTTATAGTACATCATTTATGCTCTTTCAACTGCAAAGGATTGGTTGGGAGCACACACATTATTCATAAAATGTTCCCCTTACCTGCTGGTGATGGTGACTTTATGAGCAACATTGCTGGGCAACCTGTATTGTGATTAGATGACAAGTTAGCCCTTGACATATACAACTTTGTTGCCCAATAACAATATTATGGTCCTGTGTATCATCATCTTAACAGATGGGAATGGTTGATGATTAGTGATGGAATGGAAAACATTTAAACAGGATACAGACTGTAAAAAGAATACAACACCAATAAGATGGTATGATATGAAAAACTGCATTCTGCATTCAAACATCAGCTGCTTTCACTTTTCCTCGTGTAGTGAGGCAGTGAGGTCATGTACAGTCAACAAGAAGACTGATAATATTGACAAAACTAGTAGCTGATTAACAATGACTGTAAAGGGTGTGCTTCGGGTATGGTGGTGTCGCACTGGTGTGTCGGTAAGAACACCTCTAGAGTAAGACTGCCGTTTATCGGTTTACTTCAAGTATGCAGGCAGCACAGTAACGCACAGGGTTCAATTCAAGCATAGCCAACAAAATACAGACACGTTTTATGTGCGACATACCGGCGGCCGCGGCAGGTCAGCTCTGATAGACAATACATATTATGTGGCGGGCCAAATAAAATTACACCGTGGCCCATTCAGATCAATGGAACATTTTGCAACATTTAGAGGATCCGGCGGGCCAGGTGAAATCGTTTGGCGGGCCGGATCTGGCCCGCGGGCCTTGGATTTGACACATGTGCCCTTAGGCATGCAAATTGCCAGAAGAAAAGGTATTGAAAAAGCAAGGGAGAGGAACGACAGTAGTTTCAGTAGTCAGAAAGAATCCTGAGCTGGCAATCACAAAATGGTATGACAACAAGGCAGTGCTGATGGCCTTCACTGTGCATGGAAGCGATTAGGGATGCACCGATACCAGTACCGGGTATTGGGCCGTTACTTCGTTAAAATACTCGTACTCGTTTTTGAATTACCGATACCAAAAACCGATACCCAGTGTTGCGTCTGAACGATAGCAATCCTGTATCCAAGCGTGCGTGTGCTTTCTTCTACTGTCTATGCCTGGAAAGTATGAGAGCGCAAAAGTTGCGTAGAGGCCAAGAGCGGAATTGCAGACAGATAGAGGTTTTTGAAAAATTATAGCTCGCAACATGTTGAAAAAAAAGAACTGAACTAGTTAATTTTTTGGAGCTGTGAAGTAAGTTAAACATTTTGAATTATGAACTATGAACTGAACAAGTTCATTTAAAAATTAGTGAACTATATAAACTGAACTAGTTTATGTAGAAAGTGAACTTTCCCAACACTGCTGATACTAAACTGGTCACGCTTTGAGGACACAAAATGTGATGTGTTTTCCTACCACTCTCTGCCCTACTAGTAAGTAGCTTATTTGCCGTCTTGTTTTGTCTTGTGTTGCACTTGCTTGATGTTTGACAGTGAAAGGAAAGTTTGTCATAGTGTCAAAGTGAAAATGTAGCATCTAGCATCATGTTAGCAATTAGCAATTCCGTTGTGCTGCCTTAACGGCGATTTGGGCTCGTTTTAAGATTAATGACGACGACAGGAGTAAAGCACAGAGTAAGATCTGCATTGCAACGTTGTCGAGGGGCGGAAAGGAAAGTATTTCGTTTAACACTTTGACATCTGAAGACGCACCATAGTGCTAGGTACACAAAGTTCACTAATGCTAGTGGTGCAAGACCAAAGCATACCAATCTTTACTGACGTCTTGCAAAAGAAAAAAACGTGCACGCCACGCACAATGACAGAGAGAGAGGCAAAGAGGAAGACTTATAGTGCCACATAGGTTAAGTGATGGTTTGTGTACTTGAGCAGAAGACTCTTTTGATCCTTTTGTAACTGAAATGTGCTCATGTGCTAATCCAGTAATAGTTTTGTTCACTTTTTGTTAAACAGACTGTGTTGTTAACAATGCAGCAAATTGAATTGCCTTTATCTGGTAAAATTTGCAATTTGTCTAATGTGATATTGACTCTTTGAAGGCTTTCTTTTGGTTAAAACCAGAAAGCTCTGTTTATTTTTGACTTGGGATAGCCTTCTGTTAATTTTGTACTATAGGCTTGACATAATCTGCAGGGGATAAAATAAAATCTGCCTCCAAATCAATTGCAACCAAATCTAACAAGTAACGGTATCGGTACTCGGTATCGGCAAGTACACAAATAAAAATACTCGTACTCGTATCGGTTTGTAAAAAAGTGGTATTGGTGCATCCCTAGAAGAGATCCTGAAGATATTTGTAACAGGTGGTCCAAAAAACTAAATAAATGTGTCCAGGTGAGAAGGCCAGCAGTGATCAAGCAGTACAATGACAACATCGGTGGTGTGAACCTCTGCAATCGTATGCTGAACTTCTACCGCATGGCAAACAGGACCATAAAGTGGACAACAAGAGTGATTATTCACGTCTTTGATGTTGCCATTACAAACTCATTGATCCAATAAAAGTCTGACAGCAAAGCGGTGAACAACAAAGACACCAACCAGTACATGGACTTCAAATTGCACCTTGCCGAGGAGTTGATGGACAGTCTTGACAGTCCAGAACCTGGTGCCGATGAAGACAGTGACGAAGAACACGAACCACCAGCCATAATAAGAATCCCACAACCAGAGCCATCTGTGCGCAGACTGGGAGCCACACACATGCTGGATAATGATGGATATCAAGCATGCAGAGAGATGCAGTAATAGGGGTAGCAAAGGTTAAACCTACATGAGGTGCGGGAAATGTAAAATGTTCCTATGCATCACCAAAAAGAAGAATTGCTTAAAGGATTATCATTGTTAAAAGGAAGAGATTTGCTTTGAAGCCTTTTTTCAAGATGATTTGTTTTTTTTTATCTTGTTTAAACATTACTACATGCATTCTCACACACACACACACACCTATACACACATAGTTAAATTCCATCATTACACCTGCCCATGGACACGCACAGATACATACACACACACACCCACCTAAACACACATAGTTAGATTTCATTATTATATCTGCCCATGGACACGCACAGATACATATACACACACACCCACCTATACACACATAGTTATATCTCATTATTACATCTGCCATTGGACACGCAGATGCATACATACACACACACACCCACCTATACACACATAGTTAAATTTCATCATTACACCTGCCTCCTCTCAGTGTCCAAATGTTTAGTCACCAAACCGTGAACACCAAACGTTAACCACAACAATGAGGTGCATCGGAATTTAAAATAGTCTCTTCACACAGTCCTATGACAGGGTATGGCTATGGTTCTCCATAAGAATAACTCATTCCATTGGATGGAGGAAATATGTATCAACCTGTAACACTTCTGTCGGGCTGAAGTTCGGCTTAAAGAGGAGTGATGAAATTTAGAATGCAAATCATGGTGCCCTGGTGTTCTCTCTCATTTCTGCTTAGCATCAGCTTGCCTAATTCGTGAGCCTGTCGACTGGGGGGAAAAAAGACTGAGATAAGTGCCCCTTACGTGACCTCACAACAACTAGGCCAACATGGAGAATGGATACGTCTACTAAAAATGACTAAAGATAATAAACCATGTGAATGAGCCCATTGGTGGTCTGTTTAAATAATTTCATTATTTTAACAAACTCTATCTTAGCCCCCTCTGTCAATATAGCCACGCCTATTGTGAATAATAGCAATGATGGACTTTCAACATTGAGCCTCCTAATTAGACCTAGGCTACTACTTGGAGTCTATCTTAGGCTACTTTTATTTCGAAATAGTTGGTTGACGCACATTCTTACAATGTAACAATGTTTATTGTTTGGGGGAAATAGGGCGCAGAGAGAAGTTAGCAAAGAATTAGCTGGGAACTATGTCTTTGTCAAAAAGTCTGAACAGGAAAGTTGACAACCACAATTTTGTGTTCATCTTAGCCGGTTTCACTAATGGAAAGCCCATTGGTCTCATATGCAAGTTGTCGGGGTTTGCAAAACATAAACCTATGTTTTTTTTAATTTTGCTCTGACGAAATAATCTTGTTGCAATACTTCTGTCGGGCTGAAGTTCGGCTTAAAGAGAAGTGATGAAATTTAGAATGCAAATCATGGTGCCCTGGTGTTCTCTCTCATTTCTTCTTAGCATCAGCTTGACTAATTCGTGAGCCTGTCGACTGGGGGGAAAAAACACTGAGATAGGTGCCCCTTACGTGACCTCGCAACAACTGGGCCTTCCATGGAGAATGGATAGGTCTACTAAAAATAAAAAATTATTATAAACCATGAATAAAAAAAAGATTGTAATAATCAAAAAAAAAAAAAATCGCTGGGGGGCCAGAATTGGCCCAGGGGCCGCCTGTTGCTGACCCATGGCATAAGTTGTCAGATAACCAGACTGAACTTTCCCAACACTTCTCTCCATGCCAAGATGGAGATAATAGTAGGTCGTCTCTAGGTATTCGGTACCAGTCCCAAAACCAATTACGAATGGGAATTTGCAAAAACCTGTGAATAATTAGCTTTAAATCATTAGATGCTGATGAAGGTGTCCTGCTGTTAAACTTTACCAGGCTAGGTGTCACACCGCAGTGTTGTTGTATAAAAAAAAGTGTTGATACTAATAAAACTATTAATGAGTCTATGTTTGCTTGGCTTTCTGCTAGTCTTATTTCACTGACAGTGATGCCTTCCAAGGAGTGCAGGTGACAAAAAATGGGCCTTGCTAGCTAGAAGTGTGTGGGGGGTTCAACACTGCAGACAGATGAGTGTCACCAACATAGATGAGGCTTACTTCCTCTAATCACAAAAAGTACACAGTGCACTGACGCGGGTTGATGTTAGGAACCAGATTAGAGCAGTTTTGAGACCTGTGCATGATTGTTCACACATTTGCAAATGATGAGCAAGGTTCCAGAGCGGGTTACAGCCTCTGAACTGTGGGCGTGTGCTCTGAGAACTTGATAAATAGCTCTGACTGTCTCCCAGAGCTCTGTCAATTAAAGTGCCTTTTGTTACAGAGACACTGAGATACCCTTCTGGAATATTCCTAGCGTTTTTTCCCCAGAAAGAGAATTCCCTTACCAGGTAAGTTATGGTGCTGCTGAGTGCATGGGATAAGACTGAAATCAGCCTGTGAATAACTGTGTATGGACATTTATTCTGGCTGAATTCGGGTCTTACCTTTATTTGTCGATGAGATTGTTTCACTGCTGATGACTTGACTTTCCTATTTGTTTAATGTTTGTCATGAAAAAGCTTAACTTAAATCATTGTTAAAACAATATGCTTGCTTTATGTTTAGGGGAGGTTATACTGAACTAAAGATATATCATAGTGTAGAGTGGAACCTTTGTAAACATTAGTTTCAAATTCAGATATTTAAGATGTAATTATGTTCTTGTTCCCTTTAAAACCTCAAGCATTATTCACACCGTAACTTTTATGTCCAACAGTTTTATGTCTAACACCTTGTTTGTCTATCTGTCTGATTTTTACAATTAGTTATCTTAACTGTACTGTTTTGTCAAACTGTTGCTTATCTTTTATTTCATTATTATTATTTATTTTAATTATATAATTTTTTATTATTATTTCTTTCTTTTATTTCCGTATCTCTCCGTCATGCCCTGCCAAGGGACAGCGGATAAAAACTAGCTAACCTAGCTAATTCCTGTGCATTTACATATTTTTTCTTTTGGAAATGTTTATCAATGTACACTGTCCATTTTCAAATAAACGCATAAACAAGATATATTCATTTTAAGGAATTGTAAATAATCAATAAACTGTTACAGAGTTTGTAATGTCAAACTGTCATTTGTGAGCAGTCCTTTGCTCACGTCAAATTCTTTGAGCCCGATATTAGAAATTTTTCTGATTGAGAGGGACGTTTGTCAGATAAATGTATCCATCCCCAACCATCAATATCCCCTCTGTATGTCATACTTTCTTTAGTTTTCCTCTCTCTGCTCTATTTCTCTGTTCTTTTGTGTCTTATTATTGTTCTCCTTTTCTTTTTCTTTCTTATCAATCTCTTTTCTTTCTCCCTCTCTGTCTCATCCTCTCTCTCTCGCTCTTTCGCTCTCTCTCTCTCTCTCTCTCTCTCGCTCATCCTTTGTCCCCACTCTCTTTCTCATCCTCCTGTTCTCTCTCTCTACCTCCTATCTCTCTCTACAGCATCATGTCTCGGGTCAGTGTTCGCGTGGGCGGTGAGTGGGTGGTGAAGATGTGTGGCGACGGGAACCTTACCCTACGGGAATTGGGACTGAGTTGTGCTCATTCCCCTAAAACCAAGGGTGGCGCTGATCAGCCCAGTTTCTGGGTCAGGAGATGTGCTGATGGTGCACTGCTGAATCTGGACAAGCCAATCGGAAATGTGCTGCGCAACAATGACTTTGTTGACCTTGGTAACTGAACCGATCCGTACATCCACAGCTGCATACTTAAAACTGAGTTAGTATGCAAATATGTTTATTAGTAAACCAAAACGACAGATAAAGTATTAAGCAATTAGTCTTAAAGGCACCCAGTGCAACTTTCGAGGCTTAAAAAGAAACATTCAATTTCTAGTCTTTTTTACACGTAGTAAGTTTCAATAACTCCATACCATTACATACCGACATTCAAGCAGTAAAGATGAGATGTCGTTGTGTGGTGAGAACTGATAGAAAGTCGATAACAACAACAATCGCCGCCATTTTCTTTATTTTTTGTAACCTACAATAAATAAAGCAGGCTTCCAGTCAATGGAAAAATGGCTTCTCCCCACCGGCGATTGTTGTTGTTTACGATTTTCTATCAGTTCTCACCACACAACGACGTCTCATCTTTGCTCCTTGAATGTCGATATGTAATGGTATGGAGTTATTGAAACTTACTACGTGTTAAAAAGACTAGAAATTGAATGTTTATTTTTCATTGAATGTTTACATAAAGTTGCACTGGGTGCCTTTAAGATTCATTGCATTGATCTTACATTAAAACCGAAATTGTATGCCAAGACAGTTATTGGTATACCAAAAATACACATAAAGAGTGACTCTCCAAATCTGCCTTCAGATTCACCACATGGGGCATGCATTCATTTCATTCATTCATTACATGTGACAGAACTAACAAAGGCATACTCTGTGATGGGTGACGGGGGGTGTTTCTCTTAACTAAGACGGGTGCTCCTCTTTTGCAGTGATGGACGGGGACTGCTGGACTCATCCAATTGGTCCTGTGTTTGCTAGGTATCCTTTTATGCAGTATTCAGATCCTTTACTTAGTAAAAGTATGCCAACATGGCATGTAGCAATACTCTATTACAAGTAAAAGTCATGCATGAAAAATCCTACTTAAATCCAACTTAAAAGTACATTTAGTACAAGTACAATATTAGCAGCAAAATGTAGTTAGAGTGTTAAAGTAAAAGCTCGGTCCCTTTGCCTGATATATTATTATATATGTGATAAGATTATTAATACTGAAGCATCAGTTACACAAATGTTACTTTTGTAGCTGCTGGAGGTGGAGCTAGTTTGGACTACTCCATATACCGGACCCTCCAGGATTTCGCGATGTTGCGATCACAACTATTAACGCAAAGTAAACCATTCCCCGCAAATTCATCACAACGTTGTAATTTTACCACATTCCGCAAATTTGACAAGTCAATGACGTCTCCCACAACTCCCTCCCTTTCACGGTTCACAAAGGGCGGATATTCTGCCCTACGGACACTAGCAGAGTTCTAATCTGTTGTAAACAATGAGAATGGCTACACCAGATGTGGAAACGGAACCTAAGCCCATGTCCCCACCGAAAATTCAGATATAGATCTGGCTTCAATTTTTATTATAATGCGGTTTTATCTCAGATCAACAAGACTAAGGCCCAATCTCAATACTTCCCCTTACTCCTTATCTTACCCCTTACCCTTGAAATTGCGCGTTCATGTGAGAGCTAGTGGTGTCTCAATACCCAACTTGATCAAGATTAAGGGGGAAGATTAAGGGGGGTATGGCCCTCGTTTTTGAGATGATCGGAGAGCTACCTTGCTCCTCCAAGGGCTATCCCAGAGCACACCGCGAAACCAGCTCGGGAATTTTCAAAAAAACATGGCTGCTTGAAGCGAGGAATATTTTACATGAATAAAGCTATCTACACAACTTTTTATATGTTTATAATGACTCGGTTTGATCTGAAATGTACTACACGAGCGATGCATAGTATTGTCTGTCTTAACTGAAGCTTTCAAACGGTAGTTTTAGGATACAATTAGCGCGTATACCACCACTCCATTGGCTTATATGGTAGCTTGCCAGCGATCATGCTACATACACTACATGTTAGTATTTTTGGCTTATAATTAATTAAAAAATGACGACAGTCTTGTTTCGTGCTCTACACAGTTGTATACATATATATTTGCAACCATGTTCTTCATTAGACTTTTTTTAAATCGGTAGTTTCATAGCTCATACAGTCACGCATGACGTACCCAAAACCGAGTGGCGTCTCATTTCATAGGGGAAAGATCTCAGCCCTTGTCCCTTACACTTGCAAGTGCTAGGGTTAAGATTAAGACAAGACTAAGCAAAAGGGGTAAGGAGAAGAATCGAGATTCGGCCTTAGGTTCTACGCATGAACATGCATGCGCTAAACCCAGTTTAAGGGATTGCGCAATCTGAGGTGAGGCACAGCTTGTCGCTTCTCCACCGCCTCGCTGTCTTCTGTCTGTTTGAATAGGACATGCACAAATTCAGCGATTTTGCACAGATCGAGATCAGTAGAGAAATATTTTTTTTATTTTATCATTATTCGTTTTTTTTCACTTTTCATGATGACTGGTAAGGTTCTGCCTCCCCCGACCACACGTCTGTGGTGCACTTTGTTGTGAATAAGTAAAGCCTATTTTGCTACATTTCTGTAGTCCTGATAATCTTTTATTTGGCATGTTGGTAAGGTTATTTAGAGGACCATTTCTCAATGGTTTTGTTCTTTAATGAATTTTTGCTTATTAATTACTTATTTTTCAACAAATAACTTAATTATAATTACAAAGAGCAAAATTCACAACTTTTTATCGCAACTTTGATTTGCTCCCGCAATTTCACCGTATCAAACACCAAAAAAAACACTGCAACTTTCACCGCAACTTTTTGGAAAAAAGCTCCCGCAAAATCAGGACTTTTAGGCCACAACTATCTCAAAAAAGGCCTGCGAAATCCTGGGGGACTGATATACAGTTTTACATACAGGGACACCACATGAATCTGAGGAGGTGTGAGATGATTAGTGGGAGAGTAAAGAAGAAAACAAAAAAATGTAATACACAGAAAATGTTTTCAGTTTTTTGACTTTTTTCTCTATTCTATTATTGTTGGTGAGGTACAGGATAATTTGGATATTCATTTATCATAATTTTAGAGGGGGAAAATCCCTTTTTAGGGGAGCTGTATACAACACATAGACATCTGAAATGTGACCCTCAACTACAACCTGCTTCAGAGGCCAAAAGGGTTGATGCCTCTGGTTTAATCTTTAACAATATGTTGTATTTTAAAGCTTGTTACATCATCTATTGTCTGAAATCTTCATCTTAAAAGTACCTAGTGACTGAAGCTGTCAAATAAATGTATTGGAGTAGAAGGTACGATATGTTTCACTAAACTGTGGAGGAGTGGAAGTATAAAGTAGCATACAATAGAAATACTCAAGTAAAAGTACCTTTTTTTTTGCAGTAGTTAAGTAAATGTACTTAAGTACAGTACTTGAGAAAATGTATGTAGTTACTTTCCACCACTGCTGTTTACTTTCCACCACTGCTGTTATGGCACTTGTTGTCACTAGTTGGTGGTGATCTTTGATCTCCATCATCTTTGCTGCACTTGTCTTCCTTCACCAATGTGTAGTGGTGGGCAAACAGAATGGAAGGAACCAACAGAGGTGTGTCCTTTATTCATTCCTTCATTCATTCATTCATTCATCCATCCATTCACTAATCCACTGATGCATTCATTTACTAATCCACTAATTCCTTCATCCATTCATTCTTGCATTCATTCGTTTACACATTTATTTCATCCCACATTTATTCCATCACTCATTCATTCACTCTTATATTACACAATAAAATAACTCAGTCAGTCAGTCATTCATTCATTCACTCATTCCCATGTCCACCTTTGTGCTGATGGCAAGACACTGTTCTTCTGTGTGAATGTTTTCGGCCAGGACGTAAAGGGCTTTTTTGATGCCCTGTGTCTCCTTAGCTATCTGACATCGTGAGATTATTTATACTCAAGCATCAGTGTGTAATCTGCGTGTTACTGTTGTAGCTGCTGGAGGAGGAGCTGTTACAGTTTCTCCATGTACAGTTTAACATACAGGGACACCAGATGAAGCTAAGGCTTTGTGAGATGATAACTCCTCAGCTTCAAACCTACACTGAACTTCTCTATTCTGTTTGATTACTGTGCCATTTTGAGTTGTTCTGCTGTTCTGATTCTACTAGTACATTGCCATGGATGGGGAAAGCCTGACCACGTACGACCTGGTCCGATTGGGAAAGGGCCTTTTAAAGATTAAGGTAACATGCTGGATGATCAACCAAGTAAATATGATGTCAGTCAGCATGTCCCTTGGAGTTTACTCATTTTGCATCCACCTAAAGCTAGGGCCTATAATTGCTATATGTTTTATTAGGTGATAACATGTTGTGTGTGAGGGATAATGAAGTAAGTCTACTCAGCTTGACTAATTTTTGGTGTGGTTGTTATCCTATATCACATTGATCACACAACTTCAACAGTCAACACTATGTGTTACTATGTGCAGTGCAGTCATAGCAACAAGGGATAAATAAACCTGTGTAACTCAAGCCAGGACATTGTTATATGACTGCTGCTCTCCTAAATGTGGATATCAACTCAACACATTAACCATGTGCTTGTGTGCTCGTGTGTGTGTGTGTGTGTGTGTGTGTGTGTACGCACATATCTTAGCTGACAGAGAAGGCTATAAAGAAAGTCAACGATGCCAGGGATGTCATTGAGTTAATCATCAAGGAGAACCGAGGTGAGACACACACCAAACACTCATACAGTGTCTGATCGGGGGCGGACTGGGACAAAAATAAAAAATAAAAAAATCGGCCCGGGCATTTTGAACCAGACCGGCCCACTAAATTCGATAACACACCTTTTCGGTCTTTTTGGTCTCTCGAATGTCTACACCAACCAGGCTTTTAGCTAGCAGGGCGTCTGCCCTATAGTCTACTAAAAAATAAGAAGAAATGGGACGCCCTACTTTTAGGCAGGACGGCCTAAAGACGCCCTATTTTTCTCCCGTTTTACCTGTTAACTTCGCTGAATGTGATCAAAATTCACCGTTTCAGTCGCTTCAGTGCTTAGCGAAGTTTTTTTGGAACCAGAAAATAGCGACTGAAGAACCCCCTGTTCTCGTCTCCGAGAGGTACAGACTGTATTGCTCCCTTTCCTAGAAGGGAGTCTATTTCCTCCTGTAGGAAACGTGCTTGATGAGGTGGCACTAACGTTTGAACCACGCCCCTGAACTTCGGGGGGGGAGGGGGGCAAACTGGAGCGTATAACGGGCTATCATAATTCGGTATCTGGACAAATTGGCATATTTTCGGAATACCAGGGTTTGGGAATACTGCTTTCGGAACATTGACATGGCACCACGCACCAATAGGCTAACGGGCTAGCCCACCACTCAAACACACATAGTGTAGGCTAACAGCTGGCTGTTTCAGAGTAAAGTAGGCTGAGGGCTAGCAACAGCTACAGACTTGTCTTGTATTTACAATGCAAATGAACTTGGCCATAGAACATAGGTCCTAAATCAAACATATTTTAGAGACGTTTTAATTCATGATCAGTAAGCTTACCGTAGGTCGTTGTATCGTATCTCCCTGGCTGTCGCCACCAGCATCACTGTCATCCACGGGAGCTGATGATGGCCCTGCCGTGGCAAACATTTCCGATATTTTGGCACATTTGGCAGCGTTGGCTTGAAGAGCAAACCTCTTCTTATCTCGCAGTTTCTCCGCACCCCCTTTTCGCTTTCTCTCCATTTTGGACTGGAGGATTCTAACGAAACGTGCGTTAGAAAGTGTTTGATGATATGATTGGACGAGCCCCTAGTCACTAAAGAAGACAGCCAATGGGCCGCAGACTAGCGTGCGCGTGTCAAGCATGTCAAGGCCATGGGCCACGCTGAGTTTGTTTACCGTCCTAATGCATTATGTAGGCAGGTCCACATCGAAAGGGGTTGGTGTTGGGTCGGCCCAGGGGATGTGATTGGGCCAGCCCAGTGCCAATAGGGCCGCTCATGAACTACTTTCGTGGGCCAGCCGGTCAGACCATTATATGGGAAAATAAATAAATAATAATAATAATTCGGGACTGTCGGCCCATATTGCATGTCGGCCCACCGGTATGCCCGACGGCCAGTCCGTCCCTGACTGATCCACATCTCAAGACACGCAATGTCACATTGGGTTGCACCTGTCTTTGGAGCCAGTGGTTGACCTGTGTCATTTTGACCCTACAGTCGTCTATGGAATAAACACTGGCTTTGGGAGGTTTGCTCAGACCGTCATCTCAAATGATCAACTCAAGTGAGTTTAGAATTAACCATTGAAGTTTTGTGTGCGAAGTTCAGTGGTTTTGTTGATTGCGGTGTCTTTTAATTCTAATGTGTATGTTTGGTTTTCAGGGAACTTCAGGATAACCTAATCCGTTCTCACAGTGCTGGTAATTCATCAACTTCTGGTCTCTGTTTTGAAGATTATTGTCAACTGGAAAATATAATAAATGTAATGCACGTGTTTGCATTTGGGCATCTTTGCCTGTATGTGTCTGCGTACGTCTGTCTGTGTGTGCGCGCGCTTTTTTGTATGTATGTGTGTGCGCGCGCTATTATGTCTGTATGCGTGCATGTGTATGTGTGTCTGTAGGTGTGGGTAACCCTCTGAGTCCTGAAAGGACCCGCATGCTCCTCGCTATCAGGATCAACGTACTGGCTAAGGGCTTCAGCGGCGTTTCCATGGAAACTCTCCTGGGCACAATAGCGGCCTTCAATGGTGAGCTAAGATAGAAACCTTTTCGAGCTGTAGGTCTACAACATACACACACTCAAACTTAAAGGCACCCAGTGCAACTTTATGTAAACATTCAATGAAAAATAAACATTCAATTTCTAGTCTTTTTAACACGTAGTAAGTTTCAATAACTCCATACCATTACATATCGACATTCAAGGAGCAAAGATGAGACGTCGTTGTGTGGTGAGAACTGATAGAAAATCGTAAACAACAACAATCGCCGGTGGGGAGAAGCCATTTTTCCATTGACTGGAAGCCTGCTTTATTTATTGTAGGTTACAAAAAATAAAGAAAATGGCGGCGATTGTTGTTGTTATCGACTTTCTATCAGTTCTCACCACACAACGACATCTCATCTTTACTGCTTGAATGTCGGTATGTAATGGTATGGAGTTATTGAAACTTACTACGTGTAAAAAAGACTAGAAATTGAATGTTTCTTTTTAAGCCTCGAAAGTTGCACTGGGTGCCTTTAAGATATTTCTCTTTGTTAACATTTGTCATCACTGAGTATTAAAAGAGTAAAAATCAGAATCATCACCTTATAATCAGAATGACGGTTTAAGTTAACGCCAAAACATTGCGTTGCACACAATGCAGATGCACGGCCGCAACTGTCTGTCTCTCCACAGGCTACTTGTTTGGCTGTTGCGAATCACTTGTGCACAAGCAAAATCGCTCAATCATTGAAATAATGTCTCTACGTCGTGTGAATCCACAGCAGAGATCGTCATTTTTGTAAAGGTCTATAATTTTCTCCGACTCCTCTGTTTAAATAGCAGTTGATAATATATTATTATATCTTATAAGAACTGCCCAGATAAGAGTGAAAGTAATTTGTCCAGGGCTGGCCACACATTATATTCATGTAGGCTGGGCACATTGATTAACACTCTCTCCATGGGTCCCCAAACTTTTTTTGCACCACTAACCGGTTTAATGTAGCCTACTACGCATTATTTTCAAGGTGTGGCAGATAAATACAGAAAAAATTAAATAACACGACCGACATAAAAACGAATGTTAAAAAATACAACTCACCATAACGTCCTTTTGCTCATAAGATCAGGCTTATCTTTTAATCCAGGGTGCTTGGTCTTCATGTGCCGAAGCAGTTTTGAAGGCTTCATTGCCTCGTTTGCTAGTTTGTCGACATATTATGCAGAGCGGTCTTGGTGCAGGAGTCACCTGTTGCGATAAACCCGTATTTTGAAGTATCCTGGTATTGTCTGTTAAAAGAAGCTTTCTTTTTCTTGGAGGTCGTAGCAGGCTCCTCTTCTGACAACTCGGTTGGCCTTTCCCCCTTTGCAAAGAAGCTCTGTAGGGCTTTACTCATTTTCGCTATAGTTTGCGTGCTTATTTTTTGAGTAAGGTATCACGTGACCGAGACAAGCGTGTTGCTGAGTCAAGAGGCACAGGCGAATGTTACGTCGCGGAAAATCCGATCGCTTTAAAAAATAAAACACCTTTCAGACTTTAATAATTATCACAACGGAAATTGTAGCCTAAATGATTTATTCTTTCTGTGCGGCCCGGTCTGCTGTGTGTGTGTGCGTCTGTGTTTGTATGCGTCTGTGTTTGTATGTGCATCTGTGTTTGTATGTGTTTGTATGAGTAGCATCCTGCCTGTCGTGGGTGCCTGAGCAGGGTACCGTGGGGGCGTGTGGAGACCTGGCTCCTCTTGCCCACCTGGCACAGGGGCTGATGGGAGAAGGGCTCATGTGGTCTCCACAGAGCGGCTGGGCCGATGCCACAGCGGTGGGTAACCCTCACTCAAATATCAGTATTCGTATCACCTAACCCAAGTGTGTAACAACAAAAGTATTGTTCTCTCTCTGTCCTTTGTCAAAGTAAATATCAATTTAACATGGAGTATGATGTAGATAGGAGACCAAATCAACAAGAGTGTGTATGTTGTCTCAACGCACAGGTGTTGCAAGGCCACGGTCTGACTCCCATTATCCTGAAGGCTAAAGAGGTAACCAGAGGAGATCTTATGAACACTTTATGTGTGCGTGTGTGTGTGTGCGTGTGTGCATGTGTTTGTTTGTGTGTGTGTTTGTGTGTTTGTGTGGCTGTCGGGCTGACTCTGGTCTGTCGGTCTGACTCCCATCAACCTGAAGCCTAAAGAGGTGACGAGAGGAGATATAATTGACACTTGCTGTGTGTGTGTGTGTGTGTGTTTGTGTGTTTGTGTGTGTGTGTGTGTGTGTGTGTGTGTATGTGTTGCTGGCAGTGTGTGTATGTGTATACATGGCTGTAGATCTCATTGACAGACTTTTTTGATGAGAAATGGAACAGACCTTGTAGTAATAATTACAATAGAAATGATTGCAGTAGTCAGAGTGGCACTTTTATAAATACTCTCATCTCCCTGCTCTTACTCTCTTTCAATTCTTTCTTTGAGTGCCCAAAGAGATAAAAATTAATTAATGCAATCACAGAAAATTATACTTTTGCAATCCATTGACAATCACATTATGCACTACCTCAGTCAAGATAAAGGCCCAATCTCAATACTTCCCCTTACCCCTTATCTTACCCCTTACCCTTGAAATTGCGCGTTCATGTGAGTGCTAGTGGTGTCTCAATACCCAACTTGATCAAGATTTAGGGGTAAGGTTAAGGGGTGTACTGTATGGCCCTCGTTTTTGAGATGATCGGAGGGCTACCTTAACTCCAAGGGCTATCCCAGAGCACACCGCGAAACCAGCTCGGGAATTTTCAAAAAAACATGGCTGCTTGAAGCGAGGAATATTTTACATGAATAAAGCTATCTACACAACTTTTTATATGTTTATAATGACTCGGTTTGATCTGAAATGTGCTACTCGAACGATGTATAGTATTTTAGGTCTTAACTGAAGCTTTCAAACGGTAGTTTTAGGATACATTTAGCGCGTATACCACCACTCCATTGGCTTATATGGTAGCTTGCCAGCTATCATGCTAAATACACTACATGTAAGTATTTTTGGCTTATAATTGATTTAAAAATGACGACAGTCTTGTTTCGTGCTCTACACAGTTGTATACATATATATTTGCAACCATGTTCTTCATTAGACTTTTTTTTAAATCGCTAGTTTCATAGCTCATACAGTCACGCATGACGTACCCGAAACCTAGTGGCGTCTCATTTCATAGGGGAAAGATCTCAGCCCTTGGCCCTTACACTTGCAAGTGCTAGGGTTAAGACTAAGACAAGATTAAGCAAAAGGGGCAAGGAGAAGAATCGAGATTCGGCCATAGTCTCTGGTGTTGTTTCCTCAGGGAATTAATGTAGTTAGATGGCTCATTTATTTCTCTCTCTCTCTCTCTCTCTCTCTCTCTCACACACACACACACACACACACACACACACACACACACACACACACTCTTCTGGTGTTGTTGTCCCCAGGGCCTCGCGCTGATCAATGGGGCCCAGATGATCTCGGCTCTGGGTTCGGAGGCGTTGGAGAGAGCTCAGGCCATCGCCCGCCAAGCTGACATCATCGCAGCTCTCACCCTCGAGTCGCTCAAAGGGACTCCCAAAGCTTTTGACAAGGGTATGCACTAATTCTCAGCTGTCTGCCTGCCTGCCTGTCTGTCTGACTACATGTTTTAGTGCGTATCTGTCTTTCTATCTATATACTCATTTGTCTGTGTGTGTATGTCTGCCTATCTCCCTTGTAGTCCATTTTTGTTGAACTCTAAATGATTGTGTGTGTGTGTGTGTGTGTTTGTGTGTGTAGTGTGTATTGGAGAGTATACTGGCGCACCCAAGAGCCACACTTATTACTAAAGAAAGAGGACATGCTTAGATTAACTTAGAACTGATAATTTCAGGCCTACATGTGTGTGTAACATCTTCTCTGTTCATTCTCAGATATTCATGCTTCGAAGCCTCAGCCAGGTCAGATTGAGGTGGCCTTCCGCATGCGCTCTGTGCTGCCCTCTGACCTCCACTCTTCTGAGATCACAGGTGGGTGTACATGCACACACACACACACACACACACACACACACACACACACATTCTCTCACTTACATACTCTCCTTTATACGTGTACACACAAACACATAGTCTCTCTCTCTCTCTCTCTCTTTCTCTTCTAAGTGTCCACACATACCACATAAATGCATAAAATATGTGCAGGAAAACAGCTTACTCATCTGCACATACATGGAAGGATAAAGCTGTGTGTGTGTGTGTGTGTGTGTGTATCTATTCTACATGTCTTCTACAGGGGGGTCATATGACCGGGTCCAGGATGCATACACACTACGCTGCTGTCCTCAGGTAGGAACACACATCTTGCTTACATACAAACACACACACACAAAACC
Source organism: Sprattus sprattus (assembly GCF_963457725.1). Classification (NCBI taxonomy): domain Eukaryota; kingdom Metazoa; phylum Chordata; class Actinopteri; order Clupeiformes; family Clupeidae; genus Sprattus; species Sprattus sprattus. The sequence goes on along the minus strand of NC_137922.1, from coordinate 52,692,296 downwards.
TCACCTACACACATTCTCATTCTCACTATTGTCATCTCTGTACATGTGTAACAGGTGCATGGAATTGCAAATGACACCATTGACTTCGTCAAGAAGATCCTGACCACTGAGCTCAACAGTGCTACAGACAATCCGGTAGACCAACTCATGCCCTTACCACTCTACCTCCAACTACATGAACCCATACATGGCCCTTACCACTCTACCTCCAACTACATCAACCCATACATGGCCCTTACCACTCTACCTCCAACTACATCAACCCATACATGGCCCTTACCACTCTACCTCCAACTACATGAACCCATACATAGCCCTTACCACTCTACCTCCAACTACATGAACCCATACATGGCCCTTACCACTCTACCTCCAACTACATGAACCCATACACGGCCCTTACCACTCTACCCCCAACTACATGAACCCATACACGGCCCTTACCACTCTACCTCCAACTACATGAACCCATACATGGCCCTTACCACTCTACCTCCAACTACATGAACCCATACATGGTCCTTTACATCTCCACTTTATCAATAACTACATCTACCCACAGCTGATCCTGTTACATCTACACATATTTCCTCTGGGCACTTGTGTTCTTTGTGTTATGGCACACATTTAGGCTATTTTAAAGGTTAAACTGTACCAACTCTTTCAGCTGGTGTTTGCTGAGAGAGGGATTACTATCTCTGGAGGAAACTTTCATGGGGAATATCCAGCAAAGGTAATATATTGTATACTTCATAGTAGGCTAATCTGCTCTACCTCTCTCCTTAAACTCTCTCTCTGTCTCTCACTCACTCACTCACACACACACACACACACACACACACACACACACACACACACACACACACACACACACACACACACACACACACACACACACACAGAAAGACACACCTACACTTTTAAATACAAATAGAGAAACTAATGTAATTAATTTACACAAAAGATTAAAAAACCTTTTTCTTCTTTACTGGCACAAAATACTAATTTTCTCTCCCTTTCTCCGAACACACACATATAAACATGAATGAATGCATGCATGCTTGCTCACACACACACACAGGCCATGGATTTCCTGGCTATAGGGGTGCATGAGTTGGCCAACATCAGTGAGCGTCGCATTGAGAGACTGTGCAACCCTTCCCTCAGTGAGCTGCCTGCATTCCTGGTCAAAGAGGGCGGCATCAACTCTGGCTTCATGATAGCACACTGTACCGCTGCAGCACTAGGTGTGTGTGTGTGTGTGTGTGTGTGTGTGTGTGTGAACATGAAAAGTTAATATAACAACAAAAAAAGCCTATGTGTGTTTGCGCAAACTTACTTATGCATTTATACACATTTTAAGCCATATAGGTCTGTTTGTGTGTGTGTGTGTGTATGTATGAGTGTAGACATGATTTGTAAATGTGTTAATTGTGTGTGTAACTGTTTGTTCAGTTTCAGAGAATAAGGTGCTGTGTCACCCCTCCTCTGTGGACTCTCTGTCCACCAGCGCAGGCACAGAGGACCATGTCTCCATGGGGGGGTGGGCAGCACGCAAGGCCCTCAGAGTGGTGCAGCACGTGGAGCAGGGTAAGAACCAACTAGAGAGAGAGAGACAGAGAGAGACATTTTATCTAAAAAAAAGATTACATTTCACTCAACATGATCTCTAAGTCTTATTCAGAGAGCTGTTTCTGATGGTAGTGTTTTTTACATAACCAATGTAGTGTAATGTAGCTGCTAACTATTCTGTTATGTTATGTCTCAGTGTTGGCCATTGAGCTGCTGGCTGCCTGTCAGGCCCTGGAGTTCCGTCGCCCTCAGAAGAGCACACCCCCCCTGGAGGAGGTGCACAAGTTGGTCCGGTCAGTAGTCAGGTAAGAGAGGAATGGAAACAGCTTGACAGCTTACCCACAGTCTGTATGGAGCAGACGCTTTAAAGAAGAGCTGTTTTCCCATCAGGCCTTGGGACAAGGATCGAGCCATGAGCCCTGACATTGAAGCTGCACACAAGCTCCTGTTGGAGGAAAAGGTAGAGCATTCTCTCTATCTCTCTCTTCCTCCAACCTTTCACATGCTTGACCTTGACACACACAGACCTCCACACTCATGGTGCTAGTCTCTCTGGCTCAGTACTCTTCCAACCCCCCTCCCCATCCTGCCACTGTTAGCATAGCTTCATTTGTTTCTCATATACTCACGCTACATTGAACATCTCTACTACCTCTATTATCCCCCTCTCTCTCTCTCTCTCTCTCTCTCTCTCTCTCTCTCTCTCTCTCTCTCTCTCTCTCTCTCTCTGTGTCTTCTAGAAATGAAGCATGCTCCTCTTTCTCTCACTCCCTTTACTTTAGGGTCATGAGCCTCATTCTTTCTGTTTCTTTCTCTCATACAACCATTTTAGTTTTACTCACCTTAACCATCGGACCTTAGTACCAGCTGTCAGGCATCAGGGCCTTCCTCTGTTTTTGACCTTTATTCTTTGCAGGTGTGGGAGGTTGTGAGGCCATATGTGGAGAAGTACAGGCAGATGGAACTGAAGAGAGCTCTGTGAACACCCATAATCCTTTACCTGTGGATACTGACTTCCAAGGCTTCCGTGATGAGCGGTCATGCCAGTCGTGGCAGCCTTGTCCAGTTAACCACGTTAAAGCAGCAACGCGTTTTGACAAAACCACCCTAGACCATTCATCTCATTTGCACAACATCAGGCAGGAATCATCTAAAGCTTTGTTGAAAAATGTAATCAAAATAATTTTAACATCTGAATTATCTTCCAAATTACAAGCCAATTCAATTGTACAGCATGTACTGTTTGACCGTATGGCAACTATATTGTGATGTAAATGTCCAAACTTTGTAACACTTTGTGAGACATCAGGACTTTCCTTGGCATGCCAAATATGTGCAGTTTTATCAATAGGGTGGCGCTTTGACTGAACTCAAGAACTGCTCACCCAAAAATGTCCAAACTTGGTGTGCTTTTACGCTTTTATGCTTTAACATTTGTTAATCCCCAGTGATCACCGCTGGGACTATATCTAATGGATTCTTTTTAACATTTTGACAACGGTAGCTAAATGTGGCGAACAAAGTAGCTTATTTCAGGGGTTAAATATGGAAAAACTGCAATTAGTGCAACTATGCAAAACTGTGCTATTAAAATGTTACCGTTAATTTGCTGTGTTTGTTTTTGTGTATCAGAATCAGAATCAGCTTTTATTGGCCAAGTTAGTTTGCACAAACAAGGAATTTGTCTTGGTGCGGTGACTCTCAGTGTGCTTACACATACAGTATTACACAAAATATATATCACAACACAAAACAATACAACAGTGCAAAACAATACAACAGCACAAAACAATACAATACAACAGTGCAATGGTCAACAATCCAATAAGTCTTAAAAAGTATACACAAGGAGTATATATACAATAGTGCAAAGTGGAGAGTCCAGGAAGAGCAGGAATAAATAAATACTATATGGTATGAGTATGGCGGTTATAGCCTGGATACCAGCCTGAACTCCGCCCACAAAATTTTTGGTCTGGGAGATTCAGTCTGGAGTCGAGCTAGTTGGGAGGGTTTAAACGGCCCCGAAAAGGGATCTGACCATTCAAATTGTAAGGGCGGGCTTTATACGTTGATGGACAGACATAGATAGAATACCGGTATACATCGAACAAAGATGGCGCCGTCTTGGGAGCTTAGTGGGACATATTTGATATGATTTAAGGTATCTACACGACTTTTTTTATGTCTACATTGACTCGGTTAGTTGTGTATACGCAACACCAATGTTGCCTAGGATTGTAGGTCTTAACTTATGCACTCTAGACCATTATTGAAAGGTTATGCTAACAGCGTAGACAAAAAAAACATTAAAACTAATGGTAGCTTCTAGCCTTGAGTGCTAATTAAGTAACGTGAGCAGGCATATCTCAACAGATATTGACAGCGCATTCATTTTGAAAGAGGAACAGAGAAACGCGATCAAGGCATTTGTCGATTGAAAAGATGTTTTTGCCGTCCTTCCTACGGGATCAGGTAAAAGTTTAATCTATCAGATGGTAATAATACTACGTTGCTCTGATTGGTTCTAGGTATCCAATTCAGCGAAGAGGAATTTTCTTTCCTGGTTCGTTGAAACACGCCCCATAATCACAGCCCAGTGGTCCGGTCTCAGACTCATATTCTGACTAGAATTATGAGTATGACATCGTCAGGCTATGGCGGTTATACAGGAAGGGTGAAATAAATAGATATGGTTGCGGGGGTAATTGTACATTGGTTATTTTTACAGTGCCATAGAGGGTTAGCTGTTCAGGAGAGAGACAGCAAGAGGGAAGAAATTGTTTTTGTTTCTGTAGGTTTTGGCGAAAAGAGATCTGTAGCACCTACCAGAGGGGATGAGTTGGAACATGTTTCGTCCAGGGTGAGAGGGGTCTGAAGTAATTTTTCCTGCCCGCTTCTTGACTCTGGATGTGAACAGGTCTTGGATGGTGGGCAGGTTGGCACCAATGATCCTTTCTGCAGTCCTGACAGTCCGTTGAAGTCTGTTCTTATCCAGTTTGGTGGCGGATCCAAACCAGACAGTGATGGATGTGCAAAGAACAGCCTCAATGACTGCTGTGTAGAATAGGATCAGCAGCTCCTGAGGCAGGTTGATCCTAAGCTGGCGCAGGAAGTACATCCTCTGCTGGGCCTTCTTGATGATGGTGTTGATTTCCCACTTCAGGTTCCTGGAGATTGTGGATCCCAGGAACTTTAAGGATTCCACAGCCAACACAGTACTGTTGAGTATGGTGAGGGGGGGCAGTGCTGGGGGGCTCCTCCTGAAGTCCACTGTCATTTCTACAGTTTTAAGCGTGTTAAGCTCCAGATTGTTGCGACCGCACCACAGGGCCAGCTGTTCAACCTCCTGTCTATATGGAGACTCATCATCATCACGGATGAGGCCGATGACTGATGTGTCGTCTGGAAATTTAAGGAGTTTAACAGAGGGGTCACCTGAGGTGCAGTGGTTGGTGTAGAGGGAGAAGAGCAGTGGGGAGAGCAAGTATCCCTGAGGTGCACCAGTGCTGGTGCTGGATGTTGTTTCACCCAGCTTTACTTGCTGCTTCCTGTCTATCAGGAAGTTTGTGATCCACTGACAGGTGGAGGCGGGCACAGTGAGCTGGGTGAGTTTGGTGAGGAGGACTTCTGGGATGATGGTGTTGAACGCTGAGCTGAAGTCCACAAACAGCATTGTTGCGTAGGTCCCTGGGGAGTCGAGGTGTTGAAGGATGTAGTGCAGCCCCATGTTGACTGCATCATCCACTGATCTGTTTGCGCGGTAGGCAAACTGCAGAGGGTCCAACAGGGTGCCTGTGATGCCCTTCAGATGGGTTAACACCAGTCTTTCAAAGGACTTCATGACCATAGATGTCAGGGCGACGGGCCTGTAGTCATTCAGACCAGTGATGCAGGATTTCTTCGGGACTGGGATGATGGTGGAGCGTTTAAAGCAGGAGGGTACTTCACACAGCTCCAGAGATCTGTTGAAGATCCGTGTGAAGATGGGGGCCAGCTGATCAGCGCAGGCTTTCAGAAAGGAGGGTGTCACACCATCTGGGCCTGCTGCCTTCCGTGTCTTTTGATTCTGAAAGAGCTGGCACACATCCTCTTCACAGACCGTCAGTGCAGGGGGGGAGTCAGGGGGGAGGGGGGAGGGGGGAGGTGATAATAGGGGCTGCCGATCATTGTGTGAAGTCTGGGTTGGAGCGGGTGAGGGGTGTGAATGTGGGGTGATCAAATCTGCAGTAAAACACATCAGATCGTCAGCCAGTTGAGGGTTCTCCATGGAGCGGGGGGAGGTTTTCCTATAGTTGGTAATGTTCTGCAGGCCTCTTCACACTGAACCAGGGTCGTTAGCGGAAAACCTGTTTTTCAGCTTTTCAGAGTAGCTTCTCTTTGCCACTCTAATCTCCTTAGTCAGTGTGTTTCTGGCCTGGTTGTACAGGATCCTGTCCCCACTCCTGAAGGCCTCCTCTTTGGCTTGACGAAGCTGCTTAAGCTTTGCTGTGAACCATGGTTTATTGTTATTAGAGATGCGGTACGTTTTGGTGGGTACACACACATGCCTTCGCAATATGACATCACAGTGTCTGTGAGTTCATCCAGTGATGTGGATGCGGCCTCAAAAACACCCCAATCATGTGTGTGTGACCATGTGTCTGTCATGTGTAAAATGTATAGCTATACCACCACTACTTCCTCAACTTAATAATAAGTGCAATAGACTAAGCTCGATAGATCCATTCCCATCTGATTCTGACACTCATCTGATTCCCTTCACTCTACCACTGTATATATCTACCACTACAAACCTTCTTGCAGTTCCCCGGACAAATATGTGCAGAATGGGAGATCGTGCCTTCTCCTCGCTGGGGCCACGACTCTGGAACAAGCTCCCGGAGAACATTAGGGCTTTGGACTCCATCACTCCTTTTAAATCCCACCTCAAAACCCATCTTTTTATATCTGCCTTCTCCTAAAGTCCTGGTTTCTGTTTTTTTTCTGTATTGTTTTTGAATGCACTGTTTTAAATTGCTATTGTGACCCTGTTAAAGCACCTTGAGATATCTTTGTATGTGAAATGAATAAAATGATTAGGCTATTATTACTATCAACTCTACCTTGACTAGCTCATTTAAATGGAGGGTTTTCCACAGTGAGGACTATCAAATCAATAAGCTGAGAGTGGGAAATCACTATACACCCTTAAACAAACAAAAAGTGTACACTGATACAGTGACTTTATTAGGGCATCAACATGATCATCAGTGCTGCCTGCCATCAACTCCATCTGGGCATGAGGAACTTTCAACATTTTCTCCACAACTCTGATCTATGGTTAAAGAGTAACTGAATATATACTTCCTCTTTTTCATTGTCTGTACCACTGCCAACATTTGACTGATTAATTGTTCAAAGAATAACAGTATGCTTACACATCAACCCCCAGCCCCATTAGCTAGCTACCTCAACAAACAGACCCCCGCCATGAGTTCAAACTCGCAGGAAATTACGTCACTAGCAAACAACACACAGGGAAGACAGCGAGTAGTATGGTCTACACACGATTCCAAATTATGTGCAGCGACTGATCAGACGTTAACCCTGCAAACAGCCAACTACAGAATGCAAACATGGAATCTGCAAATAAAGGTAATCGTCAAAACACAAGGCGTTCCGAAATTAACCTTAGGAACCAATGGAATACTTCTCTTGAGATGTAAAAGTTCATCCAACTTTGTCAAGTATGTTCTTCCAACTATGCACGCTTTAACATTTAGCGTCTGTTTGTTTTGCCATTATTGAAAACGAAACCAAAGTTTTAGTTCATACTGTAAAATATACACAGAGGGGTGTATGTTTCGTTTCCTGTGAGAAATCATGCGAACTAGCTAACATTACTGCAACCTCTTGCTAGCTAGCCGTACCGACTGACACACTTGAACAGACTATCAAGCATCCTCCTGTAGCCTGTTTAGCAAATCACCACTAGCATAGGTGGTGTATTGTTTTTCAAACTCTGCTGTCCCACACACGTATTCGTTCCATTGTGCTTACAGTGAGATTCAAACTGTCAGTCGTAAAGGCACACCGTAGTAGCTAGTTACCAACTTAAGTACGTTAACGTGGATTGTTTTCATTTAGGTAAAGCAAAGCGGAGACATCTGAACTCATCTGCGTGCGTTGGTTTGGGTCAGAGTCGAGATGGGGCTCAGCCTCTCACCGAACCCATAATGGTCCCTCGGAGCAGCAAAGACCCCAACCGTGGACTATACCCCAGAAGCCCCACTAAGAGACGAAGACAAGGTATGTGGGAAGACAGCAAAACATGAAATGCGCCGCGTTCTTACTGCTGCTTGATACACGTTGTTTCCGCTGTCTGTACAAAGTACAAAGTAATGTAGCCTAATATGCACCTGAACTGTTTGACCATTTCATGGTTGTGGCTGGACGTTGCCTAAGTCAGATGTAAAGGACTGCTGCATGTATGTGTTGTGTGTGTTGGCTCCTCTGATGACTTCATTGAGTGGCACTGAAAAACACTATAAGTAAATCAAGGACTGACTGGGATAGATTAAATCCTCCACACAGAAGCTCTTAAGGTTATAGTTTTCCTCTTAAAATATGTCTAGAGATTGTAGCCTATTTTATGACATATTTGAAAGTCCTTTGGTGTGAGAAGATGGTTGTGCTCTGTGTTAGTTACTATGCAATGGATTTATGCAACATGTGTGTCAGACACCGTCACTGTAGTGCGTCAAATACTGTAATAAATGTATTCATGAATAAATGTATTGTGATATTCATTTAGAGATTTGCTTTCCCAGCTCCAGATGGCGATGGCAACCAGAAAGACATCACCCAGTTTTTCCCCATCACTAGTGTTGTGAGGGTCAGCCCCCAGAAAACAGTCACCCCAAACAGAGAAGAGAAAGATGGGAGGGCCGAGGAGGTGGGGACACCTTTGAAGATCAAACAGGAGGTGACATCGGAGGAGGAGACAACCCCTGTGAAGCTAAAAATGGCAATTAAAGAGGAGATTAAGAAGGAGGAGGAGGAGATCGACTACATGGAAGGGATTACAGAGGACATGTTTTTGGAAGATGATGACTTTGAGCGTGAGGGTCTTACCCCCTCAAAGACAGACAATCCAAATCTGGACAGAGGCGCCGGCTGCAGCAGCTGGGGGGCACAGCCGCCTCTCAGCGCCCCCATCTGCCTGGCCTCCCGGAGGCTCAAACTAGAGGATGAAGATTTGGATGACGAGGGAGACCCCGCCGAGCCGCTCCCCGACCCACTGTATGGGCTGCTGGGGACGCGTGAGGGGCTTCTTGAGCCCCAGGGACGACTCCAGGACCTGCCAGGGGAGGTGCTGACACAGGTGTTCAGCCTGCTGCCCGCCGCCAACCTCTACGGGACCATCCAGCGCGTCTGCAGAACTTGGAGGAACATAGTCACTGACCCAAAGGTGAGGGGGAGAGTTATTAATGCCAGTTTAAGAGGCGGAAGGGAGGTGCTCGACTCATAAGGAAATTCACATATATCACAATACATCCCCATCACATTCCTAACATTATCATTCTATATAATGTTTATGAAGGTTATAATTTATAACCTTTATAAACATTATATAGAATGATAATGTTAGGAAACCTGACTTAATGGGTGGATAAAAAGGTGAGCCAGCTTCTGATTCCCAACTCTACACCCACCACAGCTTTATGAATAACACTTGTTTTGATGTCCTGTTCAGTTCTGTAATAATGATCTTTGTGGGTCTGTGCTTGTAGTTCGTGCCGTGGAAGAAGCTGTACTACCGCTACCAGCGGCGTGAGTCAACAGCAGTCAAGGAGCTGGAGGCCATCTTGAGAGAAAACCACCTGATTAAAGATGAACTCAGCCTGGTCAACATGTTCCGGTACGCTAGAGGATCGGTTGCTGTATTTAGGCTGGTAGAGCTAGGTGCTAACAACACTGATGCCATTGGTTTCTATACCAACAACAAGCACATATACCTGTGAAAATGCATAACTAAACAGATAAAAGTGTCTGTTAAATTACTTGATGTAAAAGATTCTTTACACACTGTAGGTGGATGTGTTACTATAAAGTCTCGGTCACCCACTGTTCCTACTGTAGGCTCTGGGACAACTAAAAGTCATTACTTTGGCCGTTTATCCTGTTGGGGTTGGGGGCGTGGCCTGTTGACATGATTTGTCCCAGGCCCAGGCATCATGCACCCTGGACGTGTGTATGAGTGACGTGTGACGTGAGAGTGAGAGAGAGTCAGAGAGAGTCAGAGCGAGTCAGAGAGAGACAATGCTGGGCAATAAACTGGGTGGGCCAAGTATGACTACTGTCAACATCACAACCTAGGTTGTATGATTTCATGTGTGTGTGTGTGTGCGTGTGTTCTCCTTCGTTCTGCAGGTACATGTCTGGCTTTAAGCACAGTAAGCGTGTGGATCTGGAGTTTGTGCTGCAGAGCGTGAGCAAACACCGCCTCTACCCCCAAGCACTCGCCTGCATCACGTACCTCAAGTCAGCTCAGCCGCCCTCCAGACTGGAGTGTGTCATGAATGCTGTTCCAAGCATCACTGGGGTGAGTAGACACGCACACACACACAGACACGCATGCTCACACACATAAACACAATTGATATCTGCACTATTATGCCATATGGACCATTATTGATGTGTGGTTTCTCTTACGTCCTGCATCTAGTATTTCATTTATTACTCCTGATATATGTTACAGCATACACATAGTCACAGATAACAAACTGGAGAACACACACATATTCACAGAAAACACACACACACACATTTGATGAATTGCTGCCCTATGAAGGACCACTTTTGTATTCATGTGTGTGTATGTGTGTTTCATGTATGTACATGTGTGTTTAGGGGCCGAGTCCATGGTGTGTGATGGCAGTGATGCTGTTGCTGGCAGAGGGAGTGGGGGATGTAGTGGAGCTGGTGCGTCTGCTGCGGCGCACTGACTGCCTGCTGTCACCAGAGGGGGTAAGCGAGTACCTCTGGGCTGTCGCCACCCTGCTGTTCGCCATGAAGGACAAGAGAGAGTACGTCTGTGGCAGGTGAGTGTGTGTTTGTGTGTGCATATGTGTGTGCAGTGTGTGTGTGCGAGTGCCTGTATTCGGGCATGTGTGCAGGCGTGACTGTGTGTGTGCATGAGCGTGTGTGTGTGAGCATGAATGTGTGTGGGAGGAGCTAACATCAATCTAAAAATGTGTGTTAATTATGGCCTGATCTCTTTCCACTCCACTCTCTGCTGCAGGTTACACTATAATATCTACTATGTGCTGCAGATGCTGGAGAATGCACCGCTCACTCTTAACACAAATACCTCACCTGGGTAGGTGAAACATTATTCATGCATGTACACGCAAATACACTTTCTCTATCTTTCTCTCTTTCTCTCACTCTCTCTCACACACACACTCATCATCCGTGATTTCCTTGTGTATCTCCAGGGGGTCGGATGTGCAGGTGACCCACGAGCAGCAGGCCATCCTCAGCCATGACATCCAGCCAAATCATGTGGTCAAAATCATGGCCTTCGCGGGTGAGGGAGCAGAACTGCCTAGTACACAGCCATGCTCACACTTAAACACGCTCAAGCTTATAACACAAGCACCCAAAACAAAGATGTTTTGAAATGAACACTGTCACATTTTAGAGCAGTCAAACATGCCATCTTGCTCTCACATAACACTCATACTGTGATTTACACAGTAGAAAGAAAAAATGTACACACATTACAAAACTGGGGAGATCATTTTCCTCGAACTCTGTTTAGCTGCAATATAAATGGCTATCATTTATTGTCTGATTCATATTTTTGTTTTAATATTTTAGAGCCTGGCTATAATGGCAACAAAAAGAGTTACTAAGCAAATCAGACACAGCATTACTGTCATTATTTAAAAAAAAGTAGAATGTTTTACTGTGTCACTTTTGCTGTGTAACAATATGCTTCCCTGTATTTTATTTATGATTAAATGTTCATATAGTTTGTATTATATTCCTTGAATATGTTTTCTGTCAGGCACTGGAAAGACAACTACTCTGGTGCACTACGCACGCCTGCGGCCACACATGCGGTTCCTCTACGTGGCCTTCAACAAGTCTGTGCAAACACACGCCCAGCGCAGCTTCCCATCTAACGTCCAGTGCAAGACCATCCATTCCCTGGCTTTTAGTGCTGTGGGAAGGAGGTACGGCTCCCATTCCCAGAATGCCCCTGGGTTCTGTTCCTGTCAAGCATACCTGCCTGTCGAATTGATCAATTAGTAAAGTTCGGACTTGTTTACTATTGTCCTTTTATATTTTAAAACGTCTGGTTACTATGGCACCAAAAAACATTACTGTCAGACAAAGGTGAACTGAGCATTTTTATAAAGAGAATGGTTTTTAGAAGGTATAACATGTATACAAATAATTGGCTGTGGAGAAAGGCATCATCTTACATATATCAGTGTGAAATGTTAGTCAATGGTGTAAAACTGGTTTTAATAGTGTGTGTGTGTGTGTCTCTGTGCTTGCTCTCCTCTCAGGTACCAGCAGCTGAAGAAGCTCTCTGGAGCTCTCAAGCCCTTCTCGGTGGCCTGGGTCCTTCCCAAAGGCTGGGGGGGATTTGTCTACGCCAAGGTGGTATGCCAGACCATCAACAACTTCTGTGCCTCGCGGGACGAGCACGTCATGAGCGAGCACGTCCCCTTTGAGTACCGCAACCAGCGCGGCGACACGGAGCGACCCGATGGAGAGAAGACAACGGTGAGGAGACGACTCGTCTTTATTGTGACCCCAATGTGACCCTTGATCTGTTTCCTACCCTTGATCCTGACTTAAGAGATAATGTCCACCCAAACTTGCCCTTGACCTCCTCCTCAGTGCTTATAGTTGAGTGCATTTGCATTTGAACTAAATGTAAATTAATTAGTTGATACATGAATTAATGTATAGCCAGATTTACCAGTTCAGAAGTGTAGGTTCTTTAGTTTGGTATTTTGGCTGACCATTAGAACTGGTGGGAGGTAGTTTCATACTGTTGCAGAGATGGAAGTTCTCATTCTGTGTTTTTGTCCTTCTCTCGTGGCTAAAGATGTTCGCAAGCTTGGCTCAGAATATCTGGAACAAGATGGCCGAACTGACGCCCACCAGAGAGATGGCACATCATATCACCCATGACGGTATGCATAGCAGCACCCTCACTACCTGCTCCCAGGGGTGGGTGGGTGGGGGTGTGTGTGTGTGTGTGTGTGTGTGTGTGTGTGTGTGTGTGTGTGTGTGTGTGTGTGTGTGTGTGTGTGTGTGTGTGTGTGACATTGAAACACGGGTGTGTGTGTGACATTGATACACGGGTGTGTGTGTGAGAGATTGATACACAGGTGTTTTTGTGAGATTGATACCCGGGTGTGTTTGTGAGATTGATACACGGGTGAGTGTTTGTGTGTGTGAGATTGAAACACGGGCGAGTGTTTGTGTGTGTGTGTGTGTGTGTGTGTGTGTGTGTGTGTGTGTGTGTGTGAGATTGATACACGGGTGTGTGTGTGTGTGAGATTGATACACGGGTGTTTGTGTGTGTGAGATTGAAACACGGGGGTGTGTGTGTGTGAGATTGATACACTGGTGTGTGTGTGTGTGAGATTGATACACGGGTGTTTGTGTGTGTGAGATTGAAACACGGGGGTGTGTGTGTGTGAGATTGATACACTGGTGTGTGTGTGATGAATACACGGGTGTGTGTGAGATTGATACACGGGGGTGTGTGTGTGAGATTGATACACTGGTGTGTGTGTGTGATTGATACACTGGTGTGTGTGTGTGATGAATACACGGGCGAGTGTTTGTGTGTGAGATTGATACACTGGTGTGTGTGTGTGATGAATACACGGGTGTGTGTGAGATTGATACACGGGTGTGTTTTTAATCCAGGTTACTTGAAGCTATGGCAGCTACAGAAGCCTTCCCTGGAGGGGTATGACGTCATCTTCATAGACGAGGCCCAGGACTGCACTCCAGGTACCCAGCTGCTGATCCTGTCCACCTAAACACCATAGCCCAGTCAGACGTTAGTGTGGTTCAACTGTAGATACCCAGCTGCTGATCCTGTCCACCTAAACACCATAGCCCAGTCAGACGTTAGTGTGGTTTAACTCTAGATACCTAGCTGTTGATCCTGTCCACCTTAACACCATAGCCCAGTCAGACGTTAGTGGGGTTCAACTCTAGATACCCAGCTTCTGATCCTGTCCACCTTAACACCATAGCCCAGTCAGACGTTAGTGTGGTTCAACTCTAGATACCCAGCTGCTGATCCTGTCCACCTTAACACCATAGCCCAGTCAGACGTTAGTGTGGTTCAACCCTAGATACCCAGCTGCTGATCCTGTCCACCTTAACACCATAGCCCAGTCAGACGTTAGTGTGGTTCAACTCTAGATACCCAGCTGCTGATCCTGTCCACCTTAACACCACAGCCCAGTCAGACGTTAGTGTGGTTCAACTCTAGATACCCAGCTGCTGACCCTGTCCACCTTAACACCATAGCCCAGTCAGACGTTAGTGTGGTTCAACTCTAGCCGTCTGCTTGGGGGGTTCACACTAGTGTGGTGATTCACAATGGTACTCCGTAAGTGTCTTGAGTGTAATTGTGTGTGCGTGTGTGTGGGTGTGTGTGTGTGTGTGTGTGATCAGCCATCATGGACATCGTGCTGTCCCAGTCGTGTGGTAAGATCCTTGTGGGCGACCCTCACCAGCAGATCTACACCTTCAGAGGAGCAGTCAATGCACTGTATACTGTTCCCCACACACACCTCTTCTACCTCACACAGGTACGTACACACACACACACACACACACACACACACACACACACACACACACACACACACACACACACACACACACACACACACCTTCAGAGGAGCAGCCAGCGCACTCTACACTGTCCCCACACACACACCTGTACACCTTTACTTACACAATTACACATGCACACACTAATGTACAAACATCCCTGTGTGTTTTAGAGTTTCCGGTTTGGACCTGAGATCGCCTTTGTTGGAGCCACTATACTTCATGTGTGTAAAGGAGTGAAGAGGACCCTGGTGGGAACACTTCAAAAAGGTAGCTCTCTCTCTCTTTGTGTCTCTGTCTCTTAGACACGCACAATACTATATATACTCTATATATACACACATAGCTCAAATTGACATGTACTAATGCAGAACTACTGTTCCTAGATGGTTTCTGCACTCGCTAACTTGTTTACTGGTTATGATTACGGTAGTATTCACACTGTGTGTGTGTGTGTGTGTCTACCAGGGAATGTGTGTGGCACTGGCCAGACTGAGGGTAAAGTGGCCATCCTGTCCCGCTGTAATGTGTCTGTGTTCAGCGAAGCTGTCAGGCTCACTGATGCCAACCCGCAGTGCAGACTGCATATCGTAGGGGTGAGTCAAATACACACGCACACACACACACACACACACACACACACACACACACACACCTTGTCGTTCATATAAAGATCTCTTTATATTGATATGGCTGGAATAAGGAGGGTTGTCTCTTTGGCATGTGTGTGTGTGTGTGTGTGTGTGTGTGTGTGTGTGTGTGTGTGTGTGGTTAATTACCTATGTGTGTCTCGTGTGTGTGTGTGTGTGTGTGTGTGTGTGTGTGTGTCTGTGGTTAATTACCTATGTGTGTCTCGTGTGTGTGTGTGTTTGTGTGTGTGTGGTAAATTACCTGTGTGTGTGTGTGTGTGTGTGGTAAATTA
>NC_137922.1:52609432-52664432 GCF_963457725.1 Sprattus sprattus | reverse complement strand
TATAGGAAGCAGGAAGTACGGGACCTGGGCATCAACCCCACCAAGTGCACCTTCAACCCAGGTGTGTTTGTGGCGGACATTGCAGAGTGGAAACAGCAGAAGATCACCAAACAGCTGGAGAAGTGGATGATGGAGAACTTCAGGTGAGGAGGATGGTAATAACTCTAGTGGCAGTAAATGGCTAGTGGATAAACCAGTTTGTGGTCTGAAAATGGTGAAAAATACATAAACAAACAGCCTCTCTCTCATTCTCTCCTTCAACAGGGATAACCTTTACAGTAGTGCAATGGCGGGGGGTGTGGTGACCCCCCCAATGCTGATTGTCTTCCATGACAAATACACGACCATAGACCCACTCTGGCATGTCAGACACCTGGGTGAGTTTACATAAAGGCACCTCCCTCTTGCTGTATGGAGTTTACATATACTGTAGGCACCTCCTCTCGCTGTATGGAGTTTACATATAGGCACCTCCTATGCTGAATGGAGTTTACATATAGGCACCTCCTCCCGCTGTATGGAGTTTACATATAGGCACCTCCTCTTGTTTTGTGGAGTTTACATATAGACACCTCCTCTTGTTTTGTGGAGTTTACATATAGGCACCTCCTCTTGTTTTGTGGAGTTTACATATAGGCACCTCCTCTTGTTTTGTGGAGTTTACATATAGACACCTCCTCTTGTGTTATGGAGTTTACATATAGGCACCTCGTATCACTGTAAAGAGTATTTTGCAATAACTTCTCAGATATATGTGTGTGTGTGTGTGTGTGTGTGTGCATGTGGTGTGTTTGCGTGTGTGTGTGTGTGTGTGTGTGCGCGTGGTGTGTTTGTGTGTGCGTGTGCGTGTGCGTATGTATGTATGTATGTATGTATGTATGTATGTATGTATGTATGTATGTATGTATGTATGTATGTATATTTGTATTGTATGTGTGTGTGTGTGTGTGTGTGTGTGTGTGTGTGTGTGTGTGTGTGCGCGTGGTGTGTTTGTGTTTGTGTGTGCGTGTGCGTGTGCGTATGTATGTATGTATGTATGTATGTATGTATGTATATTTGTATTGTATGTGTGTGTGTGTGTGTGTGTGTGTGTGTGTGTGTGTGTGTGTGTGTGTGTGTGTGTGTGTGTGTGTGTAAGTATGTATGTATGTATGTATGTACGTATGTACAGTATGTATGTGTTTGCTGTTGTTGACTAAGGTTTGCCCTCTGCCCCAGGCTGGAGCCCAGATGCCCGCTATGCCGAGTCCTTCCTGCAGAAGGCGCAGCTGCTCCACTGGAATGGCCGCTTCAAGCCCTGGGACTTCCCCTGCGTGCACATCGACCGCTGGGAGAAGTGGTTCATCCCCGACCCAGCAGGCCGCTTCTCCCTCATACGGCCCTGAGGCTGACAGGCACGGGGATGCTCCTTCCAGCAATCTACACAAGTCACTCTCAGGACCACTGGGACTGGATATAACTGTGAATTGTTTATTATTGTCTGGGCATTAACACACACACACACAAATGTAAACACACTCTCTCTCTCACACACACACACACACTGCTGTCACTGGTTGACAGAACCATCTGGATCAGTGAGAGTCCATTATTGCTGAGTGGTCTGAGCACGAATAATCTGCAGTTGCTCTATAAGATGCCTGCTTGTGTAGAGACCTTAAAGGTACTGTCCCTGATTCTGGCAAAAGGTTATTGATATTTGAGCTCAACAGACAATCAAGTTGCAACCCTTCATTCCATTCTCCTGAAGCAACATGTTGACTGGCTGGAATTGACTATGGCTCGCTCCAAGCCACTTCGGTTTTTTTACAGAGCCAGGGCTGTGTACAAACACTAGCTTTTCTGAGCGCACACACTTGAGGGCTGGGAGGAGCAATTCATTGAATTTGACAAGAATTGATTCATTAGAATCATGGACTGCACCTCTTACTCACAGATAACATTGAATGTAGCATGTAGAATGTAGGCATGTAAAATGCCAAGCATCACAGACACTGTTTACAAACTACACCTACCGGCCAACAGAAGAAATTATCCAAGACTGTAGGTTCTGTTATGACCTGCTAATAGTCACATAAACTGCAACCAGGCTCAAAGAGGAATCCGTCTACACCTCTTTTTTTTTGCTCATAACCTATTAAGCTGGTTGAACATACTACTGTTAACCATATTTGTGTTCAATGCAATACTGCAAGCGTGGATGTTGTTCTGAATCACTTTGAGTGTGGATCATGCCATGTGATTGTAATATAATCTGACCTGACCATGCCATAAACCATTACATATGGAGTTTTTTAAATCCACACTTCAGTTTCTCCTCTTTCAAATTCACCTCTTTTTATGGGTCTATTTGAAATGTCTTTAAAGGTCTGTGCAACCCTGATTTTGTCATTAACATTATTAGAATAGACGCAGTGACCCCTTTTAGTTCAGAGTGCTTGCATTTGATCAAATGCAGGTCAATTCAAATGTGCCTTAGTCAGAGCTGTTCTGTCTGATCTGACTCGCACAGGGAAGTCCAACAAAATAGAACATCACCAACAGGAATTTGCAAACCTTTGAATCAGCATGTGCTGTTACATCATCTTGGACAGTCCTGTAGCTTCTGTTTATTTGACTATATCCACAGAAATGTCTCATCCCATAAATCATGAAAGAGGAGGGTGAAAAACATGAGAGACGAGTGTAATTTATTATTACTTTTCAAATGTTAGCAGGCCTTTGACCCACAATGTTAAATAATTCAATGTTAAATAATTCCTGCCTAGCAGGAGGTAAATATTCACATTCATCAAATCACAACATAGGTTTTGGTCAAACAAATGGTGACCTTGGGAACTGATGAAAAACCTGTTCCTTTATTGACAGTTGAGCAGTGTGTGAATTCAAAAACAACTCCTTCATTACTTACACTCTAACCAAACACCACACCCTCTGGTGCTCAGTTATTGGAGCAGTCTCAAAGCTAACAGCAAGCTTGCACAATGTCCTGTATGACAAAATAAAGGGATTTCCTCCATATGTGTCTGTTTTGGTTGTTCTTTAACCTATTACTGTTAATCATGAGGCAAGCCCACTTGCTCAATACTGGTTGATATAAATGGCTGTCGTGAGCAGCAACAACTGACAAGTTTAGCTAACCGCCAGGCTCTGAAGAAACGTGGACCTCTGCAAGACCGTCATGACAATGTGGTATGGTCTTTTTTTGCACTTGTACAAATTACTCCAATAACTTTGCTCTTTATCTTCAAAACATATAACTGAGACACGCAGAAATATGGCACCAGTAAACAGGTCTTCTACAGCCAGAACATGTGTAAATGAATTATTCCAATCAACATGACTTTTGCAGATTAATTGTACAGAGATGTACACTTGTCTCTTCAATTAGATTCTTCTGTATTCATGTTACTGTTTGGTCATGTGATCCTTCTCCCTCCATAGGCTCCCCCTGGCCGCTGTTCTAGCCTTAGTGGCCTGTCTACCGTATGAGAGCGCAGCAGTAGCAGTCAATGAGCAGGGGCCAGGTAAAGGAAATAGCTGACTGAATTCTAAATATCTGTGAAATCATGTGTGTTTCTGTTTGTACTTCACTTCCCCCATCTATCTCGCTCTCTGTGTGTGTGTGTGTGTGAGAGAGTGAATGAATAAGTGTCGAGAGTGAATGTGGTGGTAAGAAACTTTAAAAGGGCTCCTACTAACTTTAAAACGGCCATTGTTCAGAACTAAAGGGATTTTAGAGCTTGATGGTGAAACATGAAGCAATAATCTTGTGTGTGTGTGTGTGTTTGAATTGGTGTTCATAATGAATGTAGTGCTTTAACTGCAAAACTTTTAAACAAGAAAGAACCACAGCGTTTATTCTGTAACTGTGCTGTCTCCTGATCAGCCCACCCAGGGCCTCCTCCCCCACCACCCCCGCCACCCAAGCCAAAGGGTCCGTCCAGGCCCATGCCCTGGCAGGTGCTGGTGTACCTGAGGGAGGGGGAGTTCCACGGGGGATACGGTGGCGGTGCGCTCCTCTCCGACCGCTGGGTGCTGACAGCCGGCAGGAACCTCTTTCTGAACAAGAGCCGTGAAGACACACAGGGACAACAGCCACTCGTGCCGAAAGTCTACTTGGGCGTTGCTAAATTTGAGGATGCCGATGGCTCCAAAGAGGCAGCTGTTGAGACGGTGAGGTCAAAGCCTCTCTGGATGCCTTCCAGAGGCTTTCACGATCTCAGTAGTAGGCTACCATTGGTATTAACAGTGTTTCTCTAGCCTATATCAAAGCATGTTTAGGAAGTAAATGTAATATTTGTCACATGCATCGGTCAGACGTTTACACCTAGTTTGCTTCTATTGGTCAGTTATCAATAAATTGTTTGTAATACGAAGACTGCAAGAATTTTCTTTTCTCATTTCAAACAGGTGTTCTTGCACCCAGGCTTCCAAATCACATCGGACTGGGAAAACGACCTTGCACTGATCAAGCTGAAAGAGCCAGTGAACTTTAACCAGACCTTGATGCCTATCCCTCTCCCTGAACAAGGGGAAAACCAGGAGGAGAGTACCGAAGAAGAGGCCATCTTTGGTGCGTGGGACTGGGGGATCATCCATTACCAGCCTGGTGCTATCAAATACCTCAAGCTGCCCGTGGTGTCCCGAGAGGTATGCCGGGCTGAGTACCAGTCCGGTCATAGCCCCGTCGTAGATGACAATATGTTCTGCACAGGCGCCAGTGAGTTCTCCCTGAACGTGTGCTTCAATGATGCGGGAAGCGCCCTCGTGTTCCAAAACCCGAAGACGAAGAGGGTTTATGCCGCAGGGATCGTTTCTTACGATAAGGTGTGCGCTTTTAAAAAGTACGCGGTTCACACGAGGATCTCCGTCTACCTGCCGTGGATACGTGATGTCATGAGGGGAGACAAGAAAGTCTCGGCCGAGAGAGAATCACTCGTGGCCAATATGTACTCTGGGAAGATTTAGCCTGCGACTCAAGTTGTTACCAATATTGTTTCAAACTTTTAAACCCATTTGTTTGTTATGTGTTCAACTGCATGTGTTTAATGTCAGCTTTACTTGTCAACACAACTAAACTCTTTCAACAAATAAATCAACCATTTTGCAATTTACAATAAAAAGTCTCACGACAGTTCTTAAACATCAGTTTCTGTCCGAACAATGTGTTGCTTATAGTATAGGTATTAATGGCAGTGCTTTCACACATAACTAGTATTGCATAATGTTTGTGGCAAAATCCCACCTTGGAGACTAGATAAGAGTGGGCCTTAATGTTAATTTGTCTCACCTCCAACTGTGGAAAATGTATATATGATTTTGAATACAAAGCCGTTGTGGGACTATGTGGACTTGAAGACGGACCTTTTGTAGTGGATCTACATTGTCTACAGGGGATTGAGACCTATCCCAGTTAAAATGAAACCCTCGTTTAATACCTGTAGACTGATGGCCAAACAGGAAGAGAGCGAAGTGACCGACACACACACACACACACACCCACCCACCCACCCACCCACTGTGTTCATATGATGGCTTTCATACTTGTTCAGGCTATATCAATCTTCATTGACTAAACATATCTAATAACTAACAACAGTTTTGGCTGATGTTCAGCAAGAAGCCAAGGAGAAAAACTGACGAATGACCAAACTACACCAGCAGGGTCCCTTTTCGCAAACATTTAATGGTTCACGTGACAGGAATTCAGAACTCCATAACCAGCTCCGTTAAATATTAACAAATTTACAGTCATGAGGAATGTAAAAAAAAAAGAAAACAGAACAAAACAATTTCAAACACAAGCAGTGCCTATAAAACCCCTCCCCTTTCACACACCCCTGCCCCACCCCCTCATAATTCCAGCGCGCACCCCCCCCACCGGCAGAGAAGATCGGTCATTATGGTGACACCCGAAGTCCTGCCCCCACCCAGTCCAAACCCCGCCCCAGTCGTCAGTTTTTCACAATTTCTCAGAGCTCGATCTTCTGTGTGGAGGCCTGGGAATAAAGACACAAAACGCACGAGGGTCATAGGTCGGTCACACACACATTTAACATAAACAGACACCCCCCTTAAACTGAATAAAGGATCTGATGCCCCTTGACTAAACCGACTGGTACCAAAGTAGTGTTGGAAGCCGTCCCCAACCAGCTGTAACCATGGGGCATGGTTACACTTCCCCAACACTAGCGGGCATGGGTGAACTTCCAACACTAGTGGGCATGGGTGCCCTGCCATTGCAATTCATTTGAAGGCCAAGTGGGACTCAAGTCAGCCATACATTGAGTCAATAACCCCTCCTGTCCAAGCAGGGAAAAACGCCATTGAGGAAGTACTAAAGAGTTGTACCGTGAAACACTGTGTGTGTGTGTGTGTGAGACTCACCGGGCCCTCTTCTGTGTAGTCATCTTCAGCATCAATCTCTTCATCAGCATCAGCATCATCACCCTCATCCTCAGCTGCCTCTTCTGGCTCCTCCTCAGGCTCTTCCTCCACCTGGTCACAGGTAAGTCACATTTAAAAAATAGTTTCCATAGTATCCTCATCACTATTGCAAGCTCCACTATACTATATCTCTATCTTAACAACAGTCACTGTGTTCACGCACGTCTGTGTGTGCTAAATACTGCTCTTTATCAGCAGCATTAACATATCAGTACCTTAACCAATAAAGTTCATCCTACTGAGTTCTTGCATGATAGCTCAAATAATATTTGCCGACATAAAAGCATGTGTGTGTGTGTGTGTGTGTGTGGTGTGTGGGTGTGTGTGGTGGGTTTTACCTGTTCGGCGAGGTCGACGTTCATGCTGAGCCTGAGCATCCTCTCGATGCGTTCTCCGTAGGCTTTGGTGTCGGCTAGCTGGTAGCCGGAGCGCAGCGTCGCCGTCTCAAACAGAACCACCGCCAGATCCGACGCCGTCTGGTCCTCAGCATCAGTCTGAGAGAGAAGCATAGAAGAGGAGAGGGAGAAAAAAAGATTGATGAGTAAAAACATCCCAACTGTTTAAAACCCTACTCGGTTAAGAACAACAGCATTCACATGGCGGCCATTTTAAGATGAGGTTACTTACATTTACTCTTTTCAGCATCTCTTTAATCAGGGGGTGTTTGGGGTTAATTTCTAAGGTTTTCTTCTGGCTTGCATAATAGCTGGAGGAGAAAGAGATAACAGACAATCAGTTTTCTGTACTGCAGAAGAAAGCACCAATCAACACACAGAATGCTATACACACACCCCAGCTAAAGAACAAAACAACACACAGAATGCTATACACACACCCCAGCTAAAGAAACAGAGTGAAACAAAAACAGTATTCAGCATTGACTACTGTACTAACAGAGCTGTTCATTGCTCTTGTAATGCACCGTAATAGTCTCGATCATGGTGCAACCATTAACTTAATATGTTCATATTAACCTTTGTGGAGCTAACGCAAAAGCCATACGATTTCTAAAACAAGTAAATGGTAAATGTTTAAATAAAAAATACGGTTAAGCGACAAAGCTGTAATTCTATGATTTTCCTTTAGGGGGCATACTTTGTGGAGATGTCTTTGCCAGTCTGGTAGGCCTGGGCCTTCATGATGCGCTCCATGTTTCCAGACCAGCCGTACTGACTGGCCACCAGAGCGCAGGGGGAGTTGGTCAGCCTCTGGGACAGCACAGCCTTCTCAATCTGCAACAGACACAGGAGGAGCGGGTGCTCAGTCTCACGTGATCTAAGGTAGCACCTCAAACGCATCACCCCTCGGACGCCACAACAGCTTTGATTACAGACAGAGTAAGAAGTCTCAACTCTTGCATTAATATTCTGATTCAGATTAAAAATTTAAATAAAAAAAAAGTCCTGCCACACCTAGTCACAGGCTAACTTATTTCTCTACATGAAGTCCCCAGTTTAATGGAAGATTGCACAGACAGCTCATACAAATGACTTGGACTGTTACTATGTCTAAAAACAGGTTAGTTAGCAAATTGGCATGTAGCCATATACAAGCCTGAATTTTTATCTGTACTTAAGCGACTGCTTCTCGTGACTTTTGCATCAATTATGAGTAGGTAGTTTGTGTATGTAGTGGCGTAGCAGTAACCTTGTCCTTGAGGGGCGTGTCCTTCATCCAGTTGGTCAGGGGCTCAAACTCCTTCTCCAGGGCCTCCCTCTTCTCCTTGGCCTTTTCGCTCTCGTTAAAGTTGACGCCCTCCTTGGCCACGTTCTGGAAGCGCTTGCCGTCAAACTCGGGCAGGGCCTGTATGCAGTACTCGTCCACGGGCTCAGTCAGGTAGATCACCTCCAAGCCCTTCTTCAGAAGCTTCTCCACGAAGGGAGAGGACTCAGCCTGAAAGAGACAAAATGAAGGAGAAACCTTAGAATTACCACACACACACACACACACACACACACACCACACAGATTGTTTCCTTGACTACACAGGCATCTACCTCCACCCCTATTAGTTAAGTGCCAAATACTTGACATTATCGAAGAATGTACCCAACACTCAACACAGCTTTCCTCACCAATTTCACACAATCGAAATATACACATCAAAAAAGCACGGCGTACCTCCTTCCTGCTGGTGGCGGACATGAAGTAGATCTTGTCCTGCTTGTCCTTCATCCTCTCCATGTACTGCTCCAGGCTGGCCAGCTCCTTCTCGCTGTTGGAGGTCTGGAAGCGGAGCAGCTTGGCCAGCCGTGTGCGGTTGGAGTGGTCCTCGATCACGCCCAGTTTGATGTTGGTGCCAAACTCCTTCCAGAACTTGTCGTTGTACACCTCCTCTGCGATCTTCTTGATCATGTCCAGGGTCTTGCGCACCAGCTTCTTGCGGATGACCTGCAGATGTGTGTGGAGGGTTGGTTAGACTGCCACAGGCTCTTACCGCAAATCCCAAGCTCAGACACAATGGTGTTTGTTATGGTTAAAAGGTGTCATCCCCACATGTAATCCAATACAAATGTAATTGAATGTAATTTGTCAAATTGAGCAAATTGCTCCTCACAGTCCTCTAGCTTTTAGTTCTGTGTGTGCTCTTTAAAAATAACTGGCGTTTGTACACAGTTGTGGTTCTGTTGATGGGAAACAAAGTGGTTTGGACCGAGCAGCACACAATTCCAGCGTACTGACTTGTCGATGCAGGAGCACGGAAAAGAGGTGTGATTTAATTTGCTGTCGTGCTCAAACATCAACAATCCTTCACCAGAGTTTTGGACAATGCCTTTAATTGAAAACCCCTCCAGATGTCTCTGAGCAAACCTCACCTTCAGCAGTTTGTGCTGCTGCAGGGCCTCTCGGGAGACGTTGAGGGGCAGGTCATCAGAGTCCACCTGGGAGGAGGAGGGGGAGGAGATGAGAGGAGAAAGACTTTAAAAACATCCATCCAGCTTGCTGCTATGACAACTGTAACTATGGCATTCTTGAACACAAAATATCATTTTAGTCAGCATCCTCAGCATGTAGTGTCCACCACTGGTAACATTTGCACCCATTCAATTAACAACCAATCTCTGACAACTGTATCTAAAGGAGCACACAACTGTACTTACCACACCCCTGACAAAGTTGAGGTATTTGGGCATCATGTCGTGGAAGTCATCAGTGATGAACACCCTGCGCACAAACAGCTGTGGAGAGATATTGGAAGAGTGTTACAATTACCAAACAAACAGCTGTGTGTGTGTGTGTGTGTGTGTGTGTGTGTGTGCGTGTGTATGCGTGTGCGCGTTGCAATACCTTGATGAAGTCGTTCTTCTTGGAGCCGTACTCGTCAAACAGGCCACGTGGAGCAGAAGCTGGCACGAACAGGATGGATTTGAAGGTGACCTCTCCCTCAGCTGTGAAATGGATGTGACCGAGGGGCTCGTCAGAGTCCTTCAAACAAGAAAAACACACACACTCGATTAGACTGACAACACAAGAGTGTGTATAGAATACAACAAAAATCTATGTCAACCTTGATGTATCCTGAGGCATCACGGCATATGCATCATGATGTTTATCCCAGCCAGAATACTCAGGGTCCAAAGGTGCTTGGCTCACCTTGGAGAAGGTCTTGTAGAAGGCCTTATACTCCTCCTCCTCCACCTCCTTGGCTGGCCGCGTCCAGATGGGCTTAATGTCATTCATCAGCTCCCAGTCCCACACGGTCTTCTCCACCTGAGGAAGCGTACAGCAGTATGAGTCTCTTTCAATGACCACACCTGCTGTCTGACAAAACAGGTCTAAAGGTATTCTCCATTTGCCTGACTGTGTCCTCTAAAGAGTCTCCTGTGTGTCTGAGGAGTGGTCTCTGCCCTGGCTTTACCTTCTTGGTCTTGGGCTTGTCCTTGTCCTCTTTCTCCTCTTCCTCCTCCACCTCAGCCTCGTCCTCAGTGGCGTCCTCGTCTTTGACCTCAGTTGCCTCCTCATCCTCATCGATGGGCTCCTCCGTAGTTTCCGTCTGGGAGAAAGAGGGAATGACAAAGAGCACAGCAGATAAGTAACATCTCAAGATCTGATAAACCACGAATTTCACCATTACAAAAAACAAATGCAAAAATTGCATTTTTTTTTTTTTTTACCACTGACAACATCTTGCAATCAGTGTTCATTTCCTTCTGAGAAACAGTCTATATGTCCGTGTACGTTGAACGAACCTTGCTGCTCCAGACGTAGATAGGGAAGTTGATGAACTGGGAGTACTTCCTGACGAGGTTCTTGATGGTCTCCAGCTCCAGGAAGTCAGAGGCCTCCTCCTTCATCACGAGACTGTGGCAAAGGAAGATGATATTTACTTAAAGCACCTTGTTTTTGTATTCAAAACTTAAAGTTATGAAAATGTATACAAATGTCCTTGAAATCACACCCCTACCCATAATGTTAACAATTTCCAAGTCAGTAAAGTAAAGTAACAAAGTCCAGTTGAAAGAAAAAAATATCCTGATAAAGTGCCAACCTCCATGTTCTTTTTAAAATCACATTAGTCAAGGCATTCTCTAAAGATACTTGACATTTCACTCACGAGTTCTCCTTCATAGGCACTAATGTGACTGCCATTTATAGAAACCACAACAAAAAAAAAACCTTAACTAATGTCTTCATGGTTCCTTAGGGCACTGAATCAAGACCTTCTGGCAAAGTCCTACTTCCTAAGGTACTTACGTGACGGTACTTCCACGGCCCAGGGTGTCTCCGCGCGGGTCCTCGATGACTGAGAACTCGTTGGAGTCCGACTCCCAGATGTGCTGTGTGCCGTTGTTGTGCTTGGTTGTGACGATGACTTTGTCGGCCACCAGGAAGGCGGAGTAGAAGCCCACGCCGAACTGGCCAATCAGCTCAGAGGTGGACTGCCCCTCTGTCTGCATGTCAGACATCTTGTTGAGGAACTCACTGGTGCCAGATTTGGCGATGGTACCCAGGTTCTTGATCAGTTCCTCCTTGGTCATGCCGACACCCGTGTCGGTGATATGGAGCATGTTCTTCTCCTTGTCGGCCTGGTGAGAACACAGATGAAGCTCAGGCTAAGAATGGCTGCCAGTATGGTCATGCAATGCCACCCTCAGTCCCACCCCCCACCTCAGACTTCTTTATGTTGTCATTTGCATCTTCATGTTACATACATTACATACATTTCCCCCCTTTTCAAATGCTAATAAGGGCTCCCAGGATGGTCAGGACAGGTGTGTCTCCCCACTCCAGCCTCTCGCAAACTTCTCGTTTTTATTTGCATATTTAATTTACATATTCATGTCCCTTTCAACTGCGGTCTTCGTAGGACTTTACAGGGTCATCTTGGGTGTTTTACCTGACGTGATTAACAGCCTTTGAGTTTCTCAACAAACATTCTACATTGGCATGCCATGGACTGTTCTCTCATGTTTTGAGTTTGAATAACACCTCATGTATCTCGTCACAGTATGATGACTTATGATCTTATCGCAATAGCATTCAATGAGTTACATATTTACCTTCATGACATAAATCTGTGACCGTCATAAAAGCTGGACAATTATCTAGCCTCTTCTAGACTCCAGAAGAGGCATTTGCCATGCAAATGTCTCCATGATACTGACAGCATGTCATGATGTTTTGACTCAAGGCCCATCCACCATAATAAAAGCGTCGACTGTGGTCTGCTCGCAGATAGCAGCTTAGACAGGGGTTTTGGCTAAAAGAAACCAGTCTTTTGCAAAGCAAATATGAAGTCAAGAGGCCGATTGCAGTTCTACAAAGCCGGCTTGGTGCCCAGAAAGAGAGACAGGATGCACGGAAGGTGAAAGTAGGAAAACCAGGCACACCTTAATCTTCACAGTCAGTTCTTCATTGCCGGCCAGCGCGTCTTCGTTGGTGAGTGAGAGCAAGCGGATCTTGTCCAGGGCATCAGAAGCGTTGGAGATGAGCTCCCTCAAGAAGATCTGAGAATCCGCAAGACAGGAGAGGGAGAATGATTACACAATGTCATTGCCCAGTCATGTGAGAGTGTGGTTACAGCCCGCATACAAGATAGCCAGCTGTTACTCTCTCAGAACAATACCACCAGCACTGAGAACAAAAGCTTTGATATGCTAGATAACCGCCAAAGATATCTTGGAAAACTCAAGTCTTATACTGCAGTCTTTTCTACACTGCAGAATATAGTAGT
The DNA here is from genome assembly GCF_963457725.1 of Sprattus sprattus. NCBI lineage: Eukaryota > Metazoa > Chordata > Actinopteri > Clupeiformes > Clupeidae > Sprattus > Sprattus sprattus. The sequence continues at coordinate 52,651,808 of NC_137922.1, read as the reverse complement.
TCAAGGTGGAGCCATGGGCCATTTTAAAGTCACAGTGAGTTTGCAGTTGATTCAACGAACATGTCTATCTTCCTGTAAACTAACAGGTGCAGCACCTCACCAGGTGCAACCCTCACCTCCTTGTTCTTGTACAGGGAGTTGATGATGAGCTTCATCATGCGGTTGACTTCCGCCTGGAAGACGTGCTTTTCCGACTTATCCCGGATTTCCTTGATCTGTGCCGCATTTAATCCATCCAGCTGGATAGCCTCTTCCTCTCTGAGAAACATAAAGGAGGGTTGGAGTGAAGACACAGATGTTATTGAGTCCCAATAGACTGATGTGATATTATCCCAACCACCAACAACCCATCCCCACGAGGCCTGATGCAAGTCAAGATGCCACCCCCCTCTTCAGAAAACAAACACATACACACCACTGGGAATATTAAAGCCCAATCTCATGAGATGAACAAAACTCTCTTAAGTCATAAGTGGTGCAAGGAACATCTGCTGCATCATATCTTTTTGGCCTAAAACCACAAGGAAGAGAGCCTAAAATTAGATGCTTGGTGTTTTGGAAAAAGCAATGGAGAGCAACGGGGGTCTTATATGGATGTTTCAGCTCAGCAACTGAACACACACACTGAGCTAAACACACACAGACACACACACACACACACACACACACACACTGAGCGGAACACACCTCTGAACTACTTCGTCGTCTGTCTTGGAGCCATCTCTGCTTTTGCCCAGATCATCCTCCACGGTTCCATCAATGTCAAGATCATCATCTTCTGCCCGTACAGATGCTGCAAAAACACACAGATTATTTTGTAATACAAAAAATAAATTGTGCAGTTTTAAGTCAATCATAAATAGCCATGCAGTGAGTGAGTAGAGGAACAGTGCTGGGAACTGCAGTGTTGCTGCACCTACCAATAAAGGCAAGCTCTGGGCTATTGTTACTGAGTCACTAAACAATCTAATAAAACGCACCATCTCTTTAACCAAACCCGTGTGATGGACCTGCCAGGGTCATTAAAGTAGACGCGCTTATTTCGGCTTTTGGGGTTGATGAAATTAGTTATCTAGTTTGGAAATGCACTCCTTGGTCTAGTCACGTGGCCACCGTAGGTTCCTACTGTTTGCCCGAGATAATATTTGATAAAATAAAAAAAATATTTGTTCACGGCCAGTTCACCTTGACCGTTGATGGAAATGACATCTAAGGAAACTACACCATCCTATTCCTAGCTCGATACCTTCATGAATAAAGCTGACGTTTGCCATCTGTCGGGTGGGTTTTTCAATTAAATATAACATGGAGAGATAGAGAGATATTGAGCTCGCGCTATGAAGTGAAGCAGCTAGAACTTCGTTACTGTTACGCACATTTGCGGGGTGTATTCTACCCATAAACTGGTGAGTGGTTTCCTGGCTGTACACCTAGATCCGTCATCAGGCAACCTAGCAAGCAAGCTAGTTAACATTAATGATATTCTGCAGCTCAAATGCTAGCTGGATAGCCAAGTTCCCGGAAAACCTCTGCTCCCAACATAAAATCCTGCGTTATCATAAGGCTATACAGGAAGCTAAAACACGCCAAGGATGTTATAAACTGCACTAAGATTACACGTGGAGATTTATCAATTGGCTGTGAGGGCTAACGTTATCCAGCTTCCAATAATATCTGAGGTAATTTAAGAAGAAACGTCTAGAAGCACAATTAAGTCTTGCCTTCAACCCCTCATATCCTCAGCTAACCCTACAACGGTAGTTTTACTATACGTGGTCACAGTTATTAGTCATTCAGTCAAATGAATTTGAACGCACAGTTTTTCAGCAAAAATCTGCATATTAGCTGTCAATCTGAAAACAAAGACAATAAGTCATTATAGTTATCTTGCTAGCCATCGTTCAAGTTCAAAACGCAGAGATGAAACCCGGTAGAAGTAACGTTAGTGAGGGTGTGCAGATAAAACGATACGTTAGCTTACAACAAATGCAAATGTTAGGTACTTACTGAAGGCAAGAAGAGTACATAGAAGACCTATGATCCATAACCGCTTCATTTCGATTAAGAAAATATTTTACTTAAGACTGCCTTTTAATTACAGTCCTACAAATGCAACACTCCGGCAAACGCCTTGAGAAATGCGTGTACTGTCGATCTGAAGTCGACTTTATGAAAGGACTGGTTTGATGGAGGCTGACTGCCTCTGCCGACCAATGGCTGGACCCCACGCACAACACAGAACCAATAGCCGAACGATCACCGGTATACGTCTTCCAATCACAGCTTTACATGTCCGATTTAACACCCGAAAATCGTGGCTAGTTTTCATTGGGCGAAGAGGATGTCGAGTGTAAACGTTTTTCTGACAGGCCGGTCATGCATCCGGGGCACTCAAGACGTTTACCTTGGCTACCGCTCTGCCTACTGTTGCTAAGATGATGCTTTTCTTGCTCATTTCACATTAAAAACCGAGGTGCATCTTGGAGATGGTAAAATAAAATGTAGATATTTTGAAGCAATGAAATGTGTATTGTTTGCTTTGGATTTGAAAATGGAGCGTGTTTTTTTTTCCTGGAAATTTAAACAAGTACACGATATATGCTTAAAGACAAAGTTTAAGAAAAAAACGGAGCATGTTTTATACTTTGACAGAGTTCAAAATGCTGTAAAGAGCATGAATGCTGTAAAGTAAAGAGCATGATTGAAACCGGTATTTTAAAGTGGTTCTGACAAAGTCCCATAGATTTTCTTACGTTTTTTAGTCAAAATATTCTCGTTAGCCTGCAGCCTATGTGTTCATCATATAACATAGCACACACACACACACACACACACTCTCTCTCTCTCTTTAACACGCACTATCTCTCGCACACACAAAAAACGTACACACACAATATATCTGTGCATTACAGATCTGGGGGAGCCTGATCAGGTTGCCGTGGCGACAGCCTTCGGGGACAGGAGAGGAAGTATGAAGCAGAACCTCTTTGCATCCTCCCGAGAGCAGCCCCCTTGCAGCCTTACTTTCTAAAGTGAGCCTAGCTGAGAAACCAGGTGTTCCCTACCTGGACCATCTGTGCCAGGCACGGTACACGCTACATCCCTGTGAGTGTGCAGTGGCTAAACGCAAAGCACGAACCTGCCCCCTATATCTGTTATCTGTAAATAATGCTTCTTCTTGCACTCCTTGTCATACAAGCAAGTATGCAAGCTGTACTACCTGTTCTCCGCACAATGAAAATCAAGTTGAATCTAATCTCACAGTTGGAGAAAAAACTCAACATGAAAGGGCAGAGAGGTAAGCAAGCACCCATGGGTGCTGAAAGAGACACGCCACCAGCAGCCTGACTGAGCTTGAGATCACCCAGGCACATCAGATCCCGTACACCCATTGCCTCTTCTACTTCAGGGACTACTCCTTCCAGGAGTGCCCCTCTGAAGATGAGGATGAAGGAAGATCACAAGGGCAGGGCTACACTTCAGAGTATCCTGTCTAGCGCCTCACCCCAGGAGAGGGAGCCAATGAGATGTCTGAAAAACATGATTGCTGCGGCCTGCTGGCCAGTGTGTTAGTGGGAGAGCTGGTGAGGGGGGACAGGGAGGCCAACATTGAGAAAACTCTACCCGACACTGGAGGCCCATCCTGGAGACACCCCCATCAGCTAGTCCCTCTGAGCACCGGTAGGTCAGAGTGGAAAAAAGGTTCACATCGTTTTTCAATTGTCTGTAGGCAAACATGGATCTCCCTGCAATCATCAGCCAAGTTCTGCTCTTTGACCTTGTTATTAGAATATTTTTTTAGATAATTCAGAGTCAAAATAACACTGTGTATAAAGCAGGATTTGATAGGTGGACCAAACACAGAGACTAGACTCCCCACAACACTGTTTATTTATGCAGTTTATTTAGAACTATGAGTATGAATGTATCTTCCACTATCAGAGATGGTTAAATAATATGAGAGGTTTAGCTGTAGGTTGAACTTCATAATAAGTCCCATAAAGTCTGCTCATTTTACATTTCAACTCTCCCCACAGCTTAAGATCTGTGAGGATATGCCTATCCAGACTTTACACAAAACAGTGTGTTAGACCTTTACCTCGACGTGTGATGCTTTTTAACTTTGGTTTCCACTGCCTCTTACCAGGGATGGAGGTGCCTGGACACTCATAGCTAAAAGAATATGTCTATGTACCCAGAAAGTTGTACATCTTTTCACCAAAGTATCTACCTAGCGATCTAACACTAGCGGAATTTGACCACATCCATTGATTCAGTCAGAATGAATGTCAATGACGGTAAGAGTTTGGCATGTGAGAATAAGCTCACTCCTTGTGACTGCTAATAGACTCTCTGCCAAAGTGGGCGGAGTGTTTAGACGAATGGCAGGAGGCGTGGCCACTCCCCCCTGTTGACCCAGGCTCTGGCTGCTGGCCTCAGACCTATTCTACTGCCGCTGGTCACACTGGACCTGCTGACCGCTAGCCACACTCCACACATGCGGTAACACACACACCAAATCTGTGCGAACACACACACACACACACACACACACACACACACACACACACACACACACACACACACACACACACACACACACACACAGCTCACACTTGAGTAATGCGTTCAGTGCTTCAGTACCTATCCATTTGACCTCGTCATAAGAAAACAATATGGATCAACACATTTTATTCCATTACTTTAGCATACACTAGTAATGAGTAAGTAAGAGGCAAGTTTTATCTAGAAACCTTGGTCTTAATAATAGGAAAACAATTATTATTATTATAACAAGAACCATTATTAACCACAAATATTTACATTTTTGTTCACGGTAACATACTCAGGCAATCTCACAGACACAGAGCAACCTTCAAACATTTTTGTGGTTTCCACTATCGTGCCAGTCCTTGAAACAGTTTCGAGCTGGCAGTAAGCACAATGCGACATTGCACTTTGTGCAGTAGGCAGGAGTTTTTACTCTCTTGCCTGACTGTTTGCACAGTATACATGCCCTTCTACTGCTAGACGCATCCGTTGAGTAGAATGCAACCATGCACTGTGCCGGCGGTGCTACTGACGGTGCTACTGTCACTAGTTCCTCTTGGTAGGGCATCTTTGAAATGTCTGCCAGTTGAAGCTGCAGCATTTCCCTAAATGTTTTCTGTGTAAAGTGGTCTTTTCGGTGAGGCTGGACCATCTCTTTGTGCAGAATAAAGCTGTTGTTGATGGCAATGTCGATAAAGTGATAAAAAAAGGTCTTGTACCATTTTCTTGTCCTGTGGAGGACTTCAGAAAGGTGTACTCCTCCCATGTGCTGGTTGTAGTCTTTGATCGCAGCAGGAATTGGAACAGGGATAGAAGTCCAAACTCCTTTGCTGTTTTTGATCCTTCTGTTGGTTCTGTCACCTGCGTAGGCCTTATGAATTGTCGTGCACATGTTCACCTCTCTGGTGTCTTTCCATTTCACAAAGAGCAACTTGTCGTGCCTGCACCAGCGAATGGTACCTCTGTCTGCGTTTTTGGGGAGGTCGTTCACTTTTGTTTTGGGAAAGTCTTGTTGGTTTGGACGAATGGTACCACAAGCAACTGTATTTTCCTGTAGTAAGTTCAAAAAAAGCCTTGGGGTGGTATAAAAGTTGTCTGTGTAAACCTTATATCCTCTGCCAAGTAAAGAAAACTCTAACAGGGCCATGACAGAGTCATAACCAAGTCCCTTGCCAGACGCCATGGTATTTTTTCCCTCGTAAACAAAGAAATTCCACGTATAGCCATTCGATGAGTCAGCTAGAACAAATAGTTTATAGCCCCATTTTGTGGTCTGATTTTTCATGCATCGTTTCAACCCATTTCTTGCCTGAGTGGCTACCATACGCTCAACTATTGAAATTTCTCTTCTGGGCTGGAAAAATGTGCGGCACGCTGAAAGTATGTCCACATAAAGGGGTTTGATTTTGAAAAGTCTGTCGAATCCTGGGGATCCTTTTTTCTTCAGGTTCTCCATGTCCTCCTGAGGATCTGATAAATGCAGGTTCCAGGAGATAGTTAAAAACCTGGCTTTGGTCATGACCGTGCCAGGGAACGGAAGTCTGTACACGCGGTTCCTCGACCAATAATCTGCAAGAGTCTTTGCTTTTACCAAGCCCATGTATATGATAATTGAAATGAAAGCGTATAACTCATTGACAGTGACAGGAACCCATCTGAAGTTCTTTCCTGCACTTAATCTGTTCTCTGCAAACATGTTGGTGTTGTTCACAAGGGTTGTGACAACAGACTTACTGAAAAAAAGCTGAAATAGCTTGAGAGGTGAGTGTTTTGTGCCTGGCATGAGGTGTGGTCCTGGCGGTCGCCTTGGTTGAAAATGGGGGAGACTGGGTTGTTCATCCTTTTCAGTGATAATATGCCACTTCCCCTCTGACCCAGAGGAGACCTCAGTGGAGGGGGGATGGACTCGCCGTTTCTTTGTTGGAGTAGGAAGGGCCCATTCCTCACCTGAGTCCGAGTCAAACTCTTTCCTGTTACAACAACACACAAGGAGGAAGCGCATAAGAAAAATATTATAGGATACAGGTAACATTTTCACATTGTTGAAAATAACTATAAAAAAGAAAGTAATGTTAGAGAAACAATCGATCACATATGTTTTCTAATGCACTGTGAACACATCAACTAGCTGACCATTTGCTCATCAATACTTTGGCCAGTTGTAGAGTGATGACACAATCAATAATATTCCATGTCTGTTTTGCCTAGTCCTACTTCTGTTTAGCAGCCGATATTTTAAGTATACTATGCCAAGGGTATTTTTTAGAAATTCCAGGAATTAATACCCACGCGCAGTCAATCTATTTAGCTACTGAGCCCCAATCCTCTGGAACAATCTCCCTGCCTCCATCCGAGATGCAGACACCGTAACTATATTCAAATCAAGGCTAAAGACATTCCTCTTTAGAGCATCCTATAGCCAAAAGTAATCGCGTCAACAAACCCATCACCTGCTGTGCCAGCCACCCAGACATATCCGAACACAAATAATGTTCTACGGCATGTCGTACAGCACACGGCACGAGTTGCGTCTGTCACCAGCCAAATGGGAACTCTGCCCTGCAACCCTAACAAAGCCTACGACTAAAATCTCCACATATACCAAATCAAACAAAATGCTCACTGCCAGAAAAACTAAAACACATCTAAAGACATGCAATACCCCACTCACCAACAAAACTGGGCTATAGACAGCGTATGTTGTACCAAAATCCGTCGGTGGACCGATGTATGCTTGCCATTTAGGAAGCTACAAAGGCAAGGCAGTGAGACATGACCGAAACTTTATCGTTACTTACTTTATGGTTGTAACAATAATGTCCTTTAAGTTCATTTTTGACTCTTCCTCTTCAGATTTGATGTCGCTTCTGGCCGTTTCCTGCTGACCCTCTGTTTCATTCTCCTGCTTAAGTCCATCTTTTTCTACCAAAAGCTCCGGAGTTGGCACAGACGCACCATAATACATTTCCTGCTCTGTCTGTGTCTGCTTCTCTGTCGTCTTGTATTTTGTCTTTCGTGTTAGCATTGTGCTTTTTTTGCCGACGACTACACTGTTGTGTCAGTGTTGCCAACTTTTCGGTGAGGAAAGTAGCTGTTAGCTCTCCGAAAAGTCGCCAGAAGTCGCTAGATGACGTAAGCAACTAATTTGCATAATATGTAAATAAACTGCGCATGCAATTTTGAGCGCGGTAACACTAATATTTTCCCCGCGAATACAACCTTATAATTATTTTGCTGTTATTTAGTCAGACTGGCCGTGCAGGCGCTGTGTGAGTGGAGAGGAGACCATGACAGCCCTCGCTGTACAGCTCTCGTGAGATCAGTTGTAACGTGGACTGCAGAACAGGATATGTGAGATGCTTTTTCAGTGCTTTGTCAACACAATAATCCACCAAATGACAAAAACAAAAGTCGCTAGATTTGTCGCTATCGCTTTTTGCTAATAAAGTCGCCAAGGGGGTCTGAAAAGTCGCCAGATATATGAGACAAAGTCGCTAAGTTGGCAACACGTGATTGCTATTTACTGAACTGCTTTAACCACGTGCGATAATAACCAAAATTTAAATATGGTATCCACTCGTTGTTTTTTTTTTCTTTTTTTCAAATTAAAAGTCGAAACTTTCTCATTAGTTTTTAACTATACAATTACGAAAAACTATGGGAAAATACTAATTTAACTAACTAACTGTAAGTGCTATTAAATGTAGATAGCCTACTCTAAACGTAGGTGGGGAAATACAAATCAAACCAGAACAAAAAGCTTGAAATGTCTTTTTCAAACACAAATAACCTATTGGTGTAGTTCAGCTGAAAAAAGGAATTTGTTTCTCATAAAAAAATTGTCGGATATTACATTGTACCATTTTTTTTCTCTGTGTGTCTTTCAGCATTAACATTGTTGTCTTTTTACACGTGAATTACATATGATGCAGACAGATACACCAGCAGTCATGGGTGCATATAAATATTGTATGTGCTGTTTGTGTAGGCCTATGTATTGTATATACACGTGTATTTTGAATAGGTAACACTATAATGGCACTCTGTAACTTTTTGCAGTAACTTGCTTAAAGATGTCAACTGTTCCTTAAATTAATGCTGTCTGTAGATATTGAGATCTGAATCACCTTGGTAGGTACCTGGGTATAAAAACCCCAGTCGGGTCACATTGAGGCCTGAATAGAGCCTAACAAAGAAAGCCCAGCAGAGGATGAACTTCCTACGGCTGCTGAAGATGTTCAACCTGCCCAGAGATGGGCAGTATTTCAATTACTTGTATTTGAAATACTAGTTAATTTTTTTGAGTTTTTTGTAATTTGTATTTGATAGGTCCGATAAAAATGAAATGTAATTTGTAACAAAATGGAGTGGAGTAATTTTGTATTTAAAATACTCAAAATACTTTCTCAAGTGTTTAGACAGAAGATTTTTTTCTGTCGGATTCTACCACTAGACCATCTGATCTGCCTCTGAATGTCCTTGTCGAATCAGGCATCAGTCAATTTGCCAAAAGTGGTGCTTCTTATGGCCCGCCCCTTTTTGGGGCGAAAAGGAAACCACCCCAGATCTCTCTCATTGACTCTCATGTTAAATCAATTTTTTCACAAAACAGGGCTCAGGTCGAAAACTTAGATAGCTGTCATGATCCTTGTCAATTTATCTTCATTAGTACACCGACTAAAAGGAGGTTCTTTCAAAGAGCGAATCGAGTTGTTGCACTGAAGGTTAGCCATCTTCAAAGAATGTGACTTGATCAAAGCCGTATGATGTCCTTATACGCAATTACGTATGACGAAAGCATGGTGGGGGTAGCCCTCCCGGAAGTCATAGAGATTGCAATGAGAGCCCTGTTTTGTGAAAACATGAAAGTCACACAGCTGCTGCCTGCAAAATATATACAAAATCAATCAAGTTGTTGTCTTTTAATAGCTTTGCTTAGTTACACTGACATTCTGTGACTGTTCTTCCTTTTTTACTGGGTTCACCAGAGCTTTGTGTACATTATATAGCCCCGTAGCCCGGGCCCATAGACATATTTATGTCAATCTGAATAGTCTGAATAGCCCAGTCACATTGCCAAAAATACTGATGTATACCTATATTCAGCGGAAAAATGACACTGACAGGTGTAATAGGCGGAATATGTGTGCGGGGGCAGGGGCGTTGTGGCGGCGGTTACAAACATGAAAAAAAGGATACGGGACTCAAATGTTTGGGAACCACTGCCTTACAACACTGACAAGGGCCCGTCATAATAGCCTGCACCTGGGCCCGTGATAACTACGTTACGCCACTGAATGTTCTGCTATACCAAATTAAGAGAAAACTGAAAATTCAGAAAAAGTATTTCCTGTACTTTAAAAATACAAAGTACATGTATTGTATTTTGTTACATTTTCTGGCAACAGTATTTTGCATTTTATTTTGATACATTTATTTGATGGGTATTTTGTATTTTGTATCAAAATACATTTTGATGTATTTTTGCCCATCTCTTAACCTGCCAAAGGCCATGATGGTGCACTTTTACACTGCCATTGTTGAGTCCACTTTAGCCTTCTCCATTACCATCTGTTATGCTGCCTCCATTGCAATAGATCATGTGTTCTATTGAGAGGGTGATTGGCTGCAATTAAAACTAAATGTAATAGACCTAATACATTAAATGTTGTGTAGGCTACATAATAACATCATTTCGTGGTATTTGCAAGATGAGTCTGCTAAAATGACAAATTTCACAGATGCAATATGCAGTGTATTTATCTAGAATTGTTAGCAGCACAACTGACACGTACCGTTCAAAATGTTGAAACATTTGTCAAACCGGATTTTCAAACGTCTTTAAAGCGGACCTTTATTTTGATACTGCCGCCCATTGTCGCGTACTGCTGCAAGCTCGATGGAACTCGGGCGCAGCCCAAACAGGTTCTTCTAGGCTACTGCTTTCCTTGTAATGGCACTTACTCCTTAAAGCATCATAAACATAGTTTTCATCATAAACATGCCTGCCAATGTTATTTATGAAATAATTCAACGTGTGATGTAACCTGATTGGTGTCCTGTCCTGTAGACGTTCCCTGATAGTTTGAATATGATAGTGAATTGAGAGTTAGAATGGTAGGGCTGTAAGTCGAATTTAAATTACAAAATACATTCGAGGCTTCGTTTAATTCATATCACCAAAGTCCCTTTATTAAAAGGTCTCTGCTATCATATCACTCGCGTTATGTGGCCTGCTCAGCTCTGTTAGCATTGTTTCTCCCGGACTGTTATTATTGACACACGCACATTCAAATATTAATGGTGGTGCAATGGCGGACAATCAAGAGGCTGGCCGTAAAAGGCAGAAAATGTCCAAAGTTTGGGAACATTTCAAATTAAGAAAAGAGGACAGCGTTGTGCAGTGTATATACTGCCTAACGGAGCTGGCCTACCATACCAGCACCTCATCAATGCTTCAACATCTCATCAGAAAACATCCGCACCTTAACAATTCACCAAGCGGAGCCTCTACAAGGTAACGTAAACGTTGACTCTGGGTTCCGTTGACGACGTCACTTCCGAAAAGCCTGCCGCCATATTTGTGCCCAATTTGGGTGCCACTTTTGAAGTCAAAAAGTGTTTTGTATTGTAAGCATTTTGCTGCCAAAAGGAGCTTAGATATGAACCCGTTCAAAAACCTCCGTTTCCCCTTTGGCTCAACCATTACAAATAGCGCTAGAGACCTATGGTCTCGCGTTAGCATCAGGAGAAAGTCGGTGACATTTGTCAGTGCACTACTTGACCCAATCAGATCACTTCTATGATTTTATTGAATCTAAGTGTTAATTCGATCTTAATTTATTTTATGGCATTCATTATAAAATAGATGAGGGGAGTATATGCATTAAAATATTGAAGATTAACCTAAATAAGAACTGTTTCTTTGTTGCATTGTGTAGTATAACCCATAGACATAGTCAAGTCAAGTGTACTTTATTGTCAAAAATCTATGTAACAGATATTATCTATGTCTATGGTATAACCCAATCCAGTCTGTAGATGGCCTAATGCTGAGAAGGGATGCGTACCAGTACGCCGGACGCGTTCTGGACGTGTAAAACGTTTTCGGTTCAGGTCCAAAAAAAACGAAACCCCAGTGATTCGGTACTGGACTTGTAAAAAATCTAGCACTCACATCCTTTTCGTTCAAGACCCAAAGTCCCGCAAGTTGTCGCAACTGCTCGCGATATTAGGATGAAGTCAATGGAAGCTAGCGATGCGAAGGTCTTCTGTGTTTTCTCGGCGGCAGACAGGGTCGTGTTTGTTTGATCTCGCCAGTTTACGAAATGCCGCGGCGTACTAGCAGCAGGGTATGGGACCATGTAACTAAACTCCCTCAGAACCTGGCAAAGTGTCAACTTTGTGAGAGCGTTATCCACACTGCTGGAGGTACGTCTAACATTGCAAGACATTTGCGACGACATCATCAGATAGGAACGACGCAGCATCCGACCTCAGAAATTTTGACAGCTATGTTGGGTAGCGTTGGTGAGGGAAACAACAACGATCGATCAGGGTGAGTTTTATGAACTTTTGTCGTACGCTTAATCATACGTTTGTAAGATTTTCATAATGATAGCTATTGTTCTGTAAGTTGTAATTTCTGTTAAACAAGTTGTAACTTCGGTTAAAAAACAGTGAATAAACTAGACAAGTTGAGTTTATTTCAATCTGCAGTTAAGCCTTGGTTTTGATAGAAGTCCTTGAGTCTTAAACTGAATTTATCCAAGTTGATCGTATTATGCTGTTATAGCATTATTCAAATATACCATGGGTTCAGGTCCGGACTTATTATTAACCTAAACCTCTGGATTTGAATCCGGACCTGAACATGAACGTGGGTTTAGGTATGCATCCCTGGTGTGTATATTAGAGCTGCAACGATTAGTAGTCATGGATTTTTATTGTCGACGCATCATATTTTATAAAAAGATTCAGAGCTACCGGTAATTTTCAATCGGCATTGCGATACACTTGGAAGTGCTGGGGGCAGTATCACTTCCATTGTCTAGATGCACCAAGGCATAGAAGAAGAATATTTTTGAACAAACAAAAAAAGCGAAAACGAAACTTTCAAAACTAAGTCTGAGAGTATTTCACCATTAGTGATTCTCCGATTGATCGGCAGATATTGGTAAAAAATAGCTTGTTCTGCAAACCCCAAAAGCGCCGATCAAAGTAGCCGATCACGTGACATAAAATAATCGCGCGAGTTTTCCACATGGTTGCGCGGCAAGCGGGCACTGACTGACTCAGCAGCAGAGTGGCGCTTGGCAGTGGCAAGCAACATGAGTTCTCCTGTATGGAAGTTTTTCAAAGTGTCTGACAAAGACGTCAAATTTGCCATTTGCAATTTATGTCGTTCTGAAATCCCTCGAGGTGGAAGCCCCTGACGGCATTTTAACACCACAAACATGATGAAGCATCTTAAAACACGTCATACAACTCAATATGCGGATTATGTCAAAGTTCCAATGATAAAGTAAGAACTAAGAACTGTATTTATTTTCCACACACACACGCGCAAGACATGAATTTGTAGGATGAATATAAGATCTTTGAAATGATTGTGGCCGAGATTAATGTGATTAAATATTTTAACGCAGTTCACGCAAGTTGTTTTACTTCCGATTTGCATTGACCCCTCCTCGATACCTACATACCTGCGGTAACACACACACGAAATCTGTGCGAACACACACACACACACACACACACACACACACACACACACACACAAACACAGCTCACATTTGAGTAATGCGTTCAGTGCTCACGTATCCACCTATCCATTTGACCTCGTCATAAGAAAACAATATGGATCAACACATTTTATTCCATTACTTTAGCATACACTAGTAATGAGTAAGTTAGAGGCACGTTTTATCTAGAAACCTTGGTCTTAATAATAGGAAAACAATAATAATTATTATAACAAGAACTATTATTAACCACAAATATTTACATTTTTGTTCACGGTAACATACTCAGGCAATCTCACAGACACAGAGCAACCTTCAAACATTTTTGTGGTTTCCACTATCGTGCCAGTCCTTGAAACAACTTTGTGCAGTAGGCAGGAGTTTTTACTCTCTTGCCTGACTGTTTGCACAGTATACATGCCCTTCTACTGCTAGACGCATCCGTTGAGTAGAATGCAACCTTGCACTGTGCCGGCGGTGCTACTGACGGTGCTGTCACTAGTTCCTCTTGGCAGGGCATCTTTGAAATGTCTGCCAGTTGAAGCTGCAGCATTTCCCTACATTTTTTCTGTGTCAAGTGGTCTTTTCGGTGAGGCTGGACCATCTCTTTGTGCAGAATAAAGCTGTTGTTGATGGCAATGTAGATAAAGTGATAAAAAAAGGTCTTGTACCATTTTCTTGTCTTGTGGAGGACTTCAGAAAGGTGTACTCCTCCCATGTGCTGGTTGTAGTCTTTGATCGCAGCAGGAATTGGAACAGGGATAGAAGTCCAAACTCCTTTGCTGTTTTTGATCCTTCTGTTGGTTTTGTCACCTGCGTAGGCCTTATGAATTGTCGTGCACATGTTCACCTCTCTGGTGTCTTTCCATTTCACAAAGAGCAACTTGTCGTGCCTGCACCAGCGAATGGTACCTCTGTCTGCGTTTTTGGGGAGGTCGTTCACTTTTGTTTTGGGAAAGTCTTGTTGGTTTGGACGAATGGTACCACAAGCAACTGTCTTTTCCTGTAGTAAGTTCAAAAAAAGCCTTGGGGTGGTATAAAAGTTGTCTGTGTAAACCTTATATCCTCTGCCCAATAAAGAAAACTCTAACAGGGCCATGACAGTCATAACCAAGCCCCTTGCCAGACGCCATGGTATGTTTTCCCTCGTAAACAAAGAAATTCCACGTATAGCCATTTTTTTAAGTAGACTATGCCAAGGGTATTATTTAGAAATTCCAGGAATTAATACCCACGCGCAGTAGAGATGCGCGGTTGGCGGTTGCACCCGCGGACTCCGCGGTTAAACCGCGGATCGGGCGGGTGACGTGACAAAAAATAATATTTTAATTAAATATTTATATCACCCAATATATGGTAAAATGATTCCTGCTGAAAATGATGAGCACGAAATGTGCAATGAGGAGGCCATGACTACAGGGACAGGTAGAGAGATTAACCAAATAAAATAAACAATATGAATTAAAGTTATTTAATGTAAGAAAGAGCAGTATATGACTGTGCTTGATGAAAGAAAAGAATGCCAGGGGAGATTTTAGATGATGAACCAGTTGTCTCATCTGATGTTGCTTTTGAAGTGAATGTCCATAATGTTATTCTGGACACTGTGGCAGGTAGCATGGATAGGAGGTTTTCAGCAAATGCAAAACTTCAGCCTCAGATTAAGCTTGTCTTGACCCTAAACACATTCCTGAAATAAAGATAGATGGGCTCCCTAACTCAGCACTCCAGGAAATCAGCAAATGTCTGCTTACGTTTGATTACAGAGCTACTGTTAGCACATTACAAACTGGGCTGTCTAGCCTGGCATACCAGTGGGAGAGACTGAAAAAGTCCTCTCTTGAAGGTTGTACTGTCAGGGCATGTAGGCTAGTGAGATGGCACAGGAAGGACAGGAGGATTGTGGCGGACTATATGGAAGAACCAGAGATGGAGCTTGAAAGCAGGACCTGTTCCTCCTGCAAAAACTGTGCCATTTGTGCCCATTTAATACTCTCCCTGTACAACCTCCTCACAGATGCTTATCATGTCATTAGGTAAGCATATAAGTTTGGGTTGACTTTGTCCATAACACAGGTTGCATGTGAGAGAAGCTTTCCAAACCCTAACATTTGTGAAGAATAGGTTTCGAAGCTCATTGAGTCAGGAGAACTTGGAGGATTTCATGTTAATGTGCACAGAAAAGTAAATCCTCATGTCTAGAAGACACAGTTATAGATAAAGTGGCTGAAACCAGTGCAATGCTTAGGCAGTTACTGATGCTGTAGATGCTGTTGGTGCTATTCCCAATGTAACTGTTTACTGTACTGTGAGTTGAACTGTAAACATTAGATCAATATCCTCGTTGTTGAAGAGTGGGATAGGTTTCAAATGCTTTATTTATTTCTGCTTTTGTTAATTATCAACCTATCCTTGTGGAATAGCGGAATATTTTTTGTTGACTTCTCAGTTTAAGTGGATTATTATTTAACCTTTACATTATTTGTTGAACCATGGTATTGATAAAAAAAAAAAATCAGAATAGTAAGAGCTGAACTGTTGCTTCATTTATCCAATTTCCGCTACCATGGAAAAAGTGGGCCGGTCATGGGCCTGAAATTCCCGGGCTGAAAAGTGGCCCCACTCCGGCCCTGTAGATAGCCTACTCTAAACGTAGGTGGGGAAATACAAATCAAACCAGAACAAAAAGCTTGAAATGTCTTTTTTAAACACAAATAACCTATTGGTGTAGTTCAGCTGAAAAAAAGGAATTTGTTTCTCATAAAAAATTCTCGGATATTAAATTGCACCATTTTTTTTCTCTCTGTGTCTTTCAGCATTAACATTTTTGTCTTTTTACACGTGAATTACATATGATGCAGACAGATACACCAGCAGTCATGGGTGCATATAAATATTGTATGTGCTGTTTGTGTATGTATTGTATATACCAGGGTACCCGCGAGGTCTTAAAAACTTGAAAAAGTCTTAAATTTAGTATTCATAATTTAAGGCCTTGAAAAGGTATTATATTTTGTCAACCGGTCTTAAATTTCGTCAACAGGTCTTAAATTTCCTTCATCAAGTCCACATTTGTTTATTGTTCGTTGTGACAACGAATCTTAGTACACCCAAACGTCGCATCCAACAATACGCAACCTGTATATGACTCTGAACTGGCTGAGATGCTGACACGATATAAAGGATAAAACTAGCTAACGTTAGCTATTCACTCGCTGCGCTAGCTAGCTAGACAGTTAACTAGGACACTGCCCTGTCAGGGACAGGGTAATGCTAGTTAATAAGCTTCTGCTATCACAGGCAACAGTGGAGCGGGGCTTTTGGGTGATTAAAGAAATTGAAACGTCTAACATTTTTTTTAGTTGAAATTGGACAACCTTAAATTAATATATGAGATTGAACAACATAAACCCCTATACAGATAAAATAAGTTAACAAGGATAGCAAAACCGATTGATAACGGCAGAAAGGCGTGCAGGACAGGACGTCAGATCACAGTGACACAGGTAGTTTTCCCCCCATTATATGTGAAGGCTGAGATATTCTTAACACTTTATTCAGTCTTACTGGTGGTCCTTTTGTAATACCAACAGGTGCACTTCGTTGTTGCCTATGTACTGTTCTCACTACGTGTTTAGCATTACATCGCATAACTATGTTTCTTGATAACAGCTGTTGCCATTTCCACGAGAGGAGCATTTGAATGATGTCAAAGTAAAAGTCCAATACTAAACGGTGTTTGTTTCCATAACAACAATACAAGTAATATACATTTAACAGCCTATTTTGCTACATTTTTGCTACCTCTTTTATTTGGCATGTTGGTGAGGTTATTATTTTAGAGGACCATTTCTCAATGGTTTTGTTATTTAATGAATGTTTGTTTATTAATAACTTATTTTTAACAAATAACTCAATTATAATTACAAAGAGGGAAATTCGCATCTCTATCACAACTTCCACTTGCTCCCGCAATTTAATTGCAACAAACACCTCAAAAACACAGCAACTTTTATGGAAAAGCTCCCGCTATAATAAGTTGGCTGAACTCATCATACTGGATGAACAGATTGCTGCCAAAGGCTGTAGGATCTGTTGTATTACAACCGCACACAGGTTCACCAACAGACGTATCCAGACACGCAATGCACACACACACACACATCATGTACACAAACACACACTCACACTCACACGTCCACCCCTCACAGTTATTGTTTTAAATGGTTCTGTCTTATGATTACATTTTTTAATTTTATTCGTATGCATATCAGGAAAGGTGCGATGTTGGTCTTAAATTTCATCTAAAGTGGTCTTGAAAAGGTCTTAAAAAGTCTTAAATTTGAGATGAAAAATCCTGGGGGTACCCTGATATACACATGTATTTGGAATAGGTAACACTATAATGGCACTCTGTAACTTTTTGCAGTAACTTGCTTAAAGATGTCAACTGGTCCTTTAATTAATACAGTGTAGGTGATTCAGATCTCAATATCTACAGTGTAGATATTGAGATCTGAATCACCTTGGTTGGTACCTGGGTATAAAAACCCCAGTCGGGTCACATTGAGGCCTGAATAGAGCCTAACAAAGAAAGCTCAGCAGAGGATGAACTTCCTACGGCTGCTGAAGATGTTCAACCTACCAAAGGCCATGATGGTGCACTTTTACACTGCCATTGTTGAGTCCATTTTAGCCTGCTCCATCACCATTTGTTATGCTGCCTCCATTGCAATAGATTGTGTCCTATTGAGAGGGTGATTGGCTGCAATTAAAACTAAATGTAATAGACCTAATACACTAAATGTTGTGTAGGCCTACATAATAACATCATTTCATGGTTATCTGCAAGATGAGTCTGCTAAAATGACAAATTTCACAGATGCAATATGCAGTGTATTTATCTAGAATTGTTAGCAGCACAACTGACACGTACCGTTCAAAATGTTGAAAAATTTGTCAGACCGGAATTTCAAACGTCTTTAAAGCGGACCTTTATTTTGATACTGCCGCCCATTGTCGCGTACTGCCGCAAGCTCGACGGAACTCGAGCGCAGCCCAAACAGGTTCTTCTACTGCTGTCCTTGTAATGGCACTTACCCCTAAAAGCATCGTAAACATAGTTTTCATCATAAACATGCCTGCCAATATTATTTATGAAATAATTCAACGTATGCTGTAACCTTATTGGTGTCCTGTCCTGTCTCACAGAGATTTGTAGTTTTTTCAGATGCCCAAGTCATCAACCTGTCCTGTTTCATCCAAATAAATGAATCAGTTTTTGTCAATCTCACACAATAACCCTTGGAAGTTTGTAACCTTGAAAACCTAACTCGGCTAGCATGTAGGCCTAATAGACACTGCCCAATGTCACCAACAATAGGCCTACTACACATTCAAACGCTTAAAAAAAATATGGGGTGGAAAAGAGAGCAGTAGGCTATTCCAGCAAAAATGTAATTGGCCGTTCTTTTTTTTAATTATTATTTCGTTATGTTAGCGTTCATCTCCGATATAACAATACATAAAACTAGTACATTTTGTGTAAAACCTTGTGATATTACTCTACCTTGTCAGTCTGCATGCTTCTTTGGCCTCTGCCAATTCCATATCCTTCAGCTTGTCAACGAATACACATGTTCACTATCCTTTAGGGAGTTTAAACGCGTGTTTTGTTTTCAGTTACAGTCCAAGTTCATTAGAAAAAATACCAATTCTGGCGGAATGGGGCTTTAAATACCTTCACTCTTATGCAATGTAGTGCCATAAAATTCAGTTCAACCACCTGAAGTCTCCTATTGGTTGTAATACAATATTTAGTTCAGGGGAAATGTGCTTAAGCCTAATTTGGGGATATTTTTATTTAGAAAAATATTCAATAACTTCACTTGTATTCAGTGGCGTTTCACCAAAATGTTTGCTCATATCAACGGTCGCCTGTTGGTTATACAACGCAAAGATTGGGGGGAAATGAGCATAATTTAGGGGAAATGTTTCTGGAGAAATATTAAATACCTTCACTCTTATGCAGTACCATCAAATGAATGGAGTATCTTGTTTGTTACAACACTAGTTTGGGGAAAATGTGCTTTTGCAAAGGGCCACACTGCCAGCTCCACAATTTACAATGCTCCAACCACTGTTCCAGTTCCAAAGAGAGCAAATTAAACTCTGAGCAATGGGAAAGATCTTCAGAAGAGCAAAGATGAGAATAGCAGCAGTTAAAATAACCCAATAGCCTCAACCGACCGTTTGGATGGAAACATAATTTTGTTGTCAAGACATTTAGATACAAAATGACATAGGTCCAGTTACACCAGTTTGACCAAATCGCATGATACTTTATACAGATTTATCTTGGAATCTTCACCACAAGAACAATTAGAAAACACCTATCAAAAGTGATTGTATATCCTTTCACTTATTGGTATTAAAATACATGGATGTTCACAAATGGTTCCAAAAATTATTTACTTTACTGTACTTAACTGATACTACACTGTATAAGAGTGAAAGTATTGAATACCTACCTCCCCCTCCTTAACAAAAGTGTTTTTGTATAACTAGCTGGAGACTGCTGGTCAACGTAGATTCTTCCACCCATCGTTGACCGACAGAGACATTGATGTGTGAAAGTTTTTGTTGATGCACAGGCTACTATTTTTCTTTTTGGTGTTCCCCTCTGTAAACGTTCCCTGATAGTTTGAATATGAAAGTGAATTGAGAGTTAGAATGGTAACATCTAGGGCTGTAAGTGACTTACAGTAAGTCGAATAATTCAATTACAAAATGCATCCGAGGCTTCGTTTAATTCATATCACCAAAGTCCCTTTATTTAAAAGTCTCTGCTATCACTCGCGTTATGTGGCCTGCTCAGCTCCGTTAGCATTGTTTCTCACGGAATGTTATTATTGACACACGCACATTCAAATATGAATGGTGGCGCAATGGCGGACAATCAAGAGGCCGGCCGTAAAAGGCAGAAAATGTCCAAAGTTTGGGAACATTTCCGATTAAGAAAAGAGGACAGCGTCGTGCAGTGTATATACTGCCTAACGGAGCTGGCGTACCATAACAGCACCTCATCAATGCTCCAACATCTCATCAGAAAACATCCGCACCTTAACAATTCACCAAGCGGAGCCTCTACAAGGTAACGTAAAAGTTGACTCTGGGTTCCGTTGACGACGTCACTTCCGAAAAGCCTGCCGCCATATGGGTGCCACTTCTGAAGTCAAAAAGTGTCTGTATTGTAAGCATTTTCCTGCCAAAAGGAGCTTAGATATAAAACCGTTCAGAAACCTCAGTTTTCCTTTTGGCTCAACCATTACAAAGAGCTTTAAAGACCTGTTGTCTCGCGTTAGCATCAGGAGAAAGTTGATGTGGGTGACATTTGTCAGTGCACTACTTGACCCAATCAAATCACTTCTATGATATTATTGAATCTATATAAGTGTTAATTTGATCTTAATTTATTGTATGGCATTCATTATAAAATATATGAGGGGAGTATGCATTAAAATAATGAAGATTAACCTAAATAAGAACAGTTTCTTTATTGCATTGTGTAGTACAACCCATAGACATAGATATTATATCTATGTCTATGGTATAACCCACTCGTGTTATCATCCATTATACTTGTCCATTCTGTAGATGGCCTAATGCTGAGAAGGGATGCCTACCGGGTACGCCGGACTGGTTCTGGACGTGTAAAACGTCTTCGGTTCAGGTCCAAAAAAAACGAAACCCCAGTGATCCGGTACTGGACTTGTAAAAAATCTAGCACTCACATCCTTTTCGTTCAAGACCCAAAGTTCCGAGTTGTCGCAACTGCTCGCGATATTTGGATGAAGTCAATGGAAGCTACCGATGCGAAGGTCTTCTGTGTTTTCTCGGTGCAAACAGGGTCGTGTTTGTTTGATCTCGCCAGTCTACGAAATGCCGCGGCGTACTAGCAGCAGGGTATGGGACCATGTAACTAAACTCCCTCAGAACCTGGCAAAGTGTCAACTTTGTGAGAGCGTTATCCACACTGCTGGAGGTACGTCTAACATTGCAAGACATTTGCGACGACATCATCAGATAGGAACGACGCCGCATCCGGCCTCAGCAATTTTGACAGCTATGTTGGGTAGCGTTGATGAGGGAAACAACAACGATCGATCAGGGTGAGTTTTATGAACTTTTGTCGTACGCTTAATCATACGTTTGTAGGATTTTCATATTGATAGCTATTGATATGAAAGATATTGTTCTGTAAGTTGTTACTTCTGTTAAACAAGTTGTAACTTCGGTTAAACAGTGAATAAACCAGACAAGTTGAGTTTATTTCAATCTGCAGTTAAGCCTTGTCTTTGATAGAACTCCTTGAGTCTTAAACTGAATTTATCCAAGTTGATCGTATTATGCTGTTATAACATTATTCAAATATAGCTACCATGGGTTCAGGTCCGGACTTATTATTAACCTAAACCTCTGGATTTGAATCCGGACCTGAACATGAACGTGGGTTTAGGTATGTATCCCTGGTGTGTATATTAGAGCTGCAACGATTAGTCGACATGGATTTTTATTGTCGACGCATCATATTTTATAAAAAGATTCAGAGCTACCGGTAATTTTCAATCAGCATTGCGATACACTTAGAAATGCTGGGGGCAGTATCGCTTCCATTGTCTAGATGCACCAAGGCATCTAGAGTGGGAGAGCCGAAAAAAAGCGAAAACAAAACTAAGTCTGGGAGTATTTCACCATTAGTGATGCTCCGATTGATCGGCAGGTATTGGTAAAAAAAATTGCTTGTTCTGCGAACCCCAAAAGCGCCGAGCAAAGTAGCCGATCACGTGACGTAAAATAATCGCGCGAGTTTTCCCACATGCTTGCGCGGCAAGCGGGCAGTGACTCAGCACTCAGCAGAGCGGCGCTTGGCAGTGGCAAGCAACATGAGTTCTCCTGTATGGAAGTTTTTCAAAGTGTCTGACAAAGATGTCAAATTTGCCATTTGCAATTTATGTCGTTCTGAAATCCCTCGAGGTGGAAGCCTTCGACGGCATTTTAACACCACAAACATGATAAGGCATCTTAAAACACGCCATACAACTCAATATGCGGATTATGTCAAAGTTCCAATGATAAAGTAAGAACTGTATTTATTTTCCACACACACACGCGCAAGACATGAATTCGTAGGATGACTATAAGATCTATGAAATTATTGTGGCTGGGATTAATGTGATAAGATATTTTAACGCAGTTAACGCAACTTGTTTTACTTCCGATTTGCATTGACCCCTCCTCGATACCGCCGCGTGCCTGCAGTCATTTAAACAGGAGAGACCGAGACGTTAGGGGAAGATGGGGAGAGCTAAGGGATTGTTGGGCGGGAAGTTTCTATTTAAGAGGCAAAATGACGGAACACTCGACAAATCTAAGGCTATATGTAGCATTTGTCAAGCCGAATTTACCTATCACAGAAGCAGCACGTCCTTAATTTATCACCTTAATGCAAAGCACCCGACGGAATGGAGTCCTAGGTAAGATGGTCGCCAACCCACACTCCACGACACCGAAGGGAAATAACTAGACCAGTCCATGAAAAAGTTACAGACGCTGTAGAAGTTTGGGTTGCAGGTCGCTGTCGGCCCATCAACATAGTTGAAGACGGTGGGCTGACCGAGGTGTTCCGAATTTCTTCGGGGGACAGTTCTTACAATTTACCGTCGAAGGCACCATTGTGTCTCGCATAGGCTACATTCCTTGTATGGCGGCGAGAGAGCACGACAAAAATACTATTACACAACAGTGTCTAAAATACACGCTGTCTGAAGTGATTACTCGTTAATTGATAAGATTTGTTCTTTAGAAGAAAAACAAACTTTAAATGGCGATTCATCTAGATTAATGAATTTCAGAATGTGAGATCCGTTTCCGACACAAACATGTCAGCGCTTAAGCCAGGGATGCAAACACATGTATGGTCAAAAAAGAGAGAGGTAATTGAAGCCCTCGCCCCGCGGCAAATATCCATTTAATTACATTGCCACCGACCCCCGACATCCCCTGCCGCTTTCTTTAGGTACATAAAGTAGAATGAAATTCTGAAAATCAACATACACCAACACTAATTTGGAATGTTCAATTTCATTTTTTATTCCGAAACACAAACTCTTATTGAAATTGTTTCAATGAAATTGCGGGAGCAAGTGGGAGTTGTGATAGAGTTGCGAATTTACCTCTTTGTAATACTAATTGAGTTATTTGTTGAAAAATAAGTTATTAATAAACAAACATTCATTAAAGATATATACAGTAGCCTACCATTGAGAAATGGTCCTCTGTAACTTCACCAACATGCAAAAAAAAGATTACCCGGACTACAAAAATGTAAGCAAAAATAGGCTGTTCTGTCCTCTGCTTATTCAGGTCAGCAAATGTATATTTAATTTAAATGTATTATTCCTGTTACCCAGCAAAACTAGGGGGGTCTGGGGGCATTTTCCCCCTTAAGATTTTTTTGAAAATATCCTTTTAAATAGTGTCCTCTTGTGGGTTTTAGAAGAGACATTTATAACAATAAACATATTGAAGACATCTGCTGAGATAGGTGCTAATTATACACTAGCATGGTAGGGATTTGTAGCTCAAGTGAGTAGGTTAACATTTTAGGCTAGAGTTCACTAGCTAGTTATAGCTGGTGGAGCTACTGAATAGGGTAATATACCCACAGGATCAATGAACCACAAGATAAAATAGAGCCACAACATCTACCATTCACTGGTGATGTTTCAAACATTTCGTTTCTTTTGCTATTTTAAACTTATGTGCTATACCAGGGGTCGGGAACCTTTTTTGCCTGAAGAGCCACTTTTACCATTTTTAATTTTTATTTTATTTTAGAAGAGCCACAAAAAGACGGTTACAAGAAAAAGTTTGGATATTTAACTAACTGTTACTTTTATTCAACACAGTTGTTTTTAAAACATTTTCTACTTGTTTTAAAAGTTATGGTACTAGTAACTTGAAATGTAAATGGCAATGGGAAATTACAGAAGTTAACAACGTTACAATGTAACAACGACATGAAATTAACAACGTTAACTACACAACACTCGAAATTGAAAATTAGGCCTACCCAGAGATTAATGCGACCTCGGGTGCTGCAAAGACTTGCTGATGGGCTTGTAGTCTGGCTCATATTCAGTGAGGTGAAGCTTCATGCAAGCATTGAGGCTTTCATCATTTAAACGCTAGCGCAGGTTCGTCTTTTTATTTTTCATATGTGAGAAAGATTTAAAGATAGATTTCTCACATGCATAAGTGGAACCGAACATGGTTAACACAGTAATACTAACACGTTGCAATGTGCGATATGTAATGGGCAGTTCATTCCAAGTTTTTAGAATCAGTTCGTCTTCGGATGGAAGCTTTCCCATGTTAGTCCACTTGTGTTCGCTTGCAAGCTGTGCTCGCTGACGTGCGATTCCTTCCAGCTGATCGTTTAGTGTTTTGAACTTGCCCACCTATGTCAGATGAGGTCAGTTTGGCACCCTCCATTTCGAAATTGCCGATAGAAACACCAGGGATGCACGATAGGTTTTTTCCCTTTATGACATTTTTCTCTAGCCTTTCAACTTCAACATTGAAAGTTTTCTTGTTGACGAAACTGTACGGAAATCTGTGATTTTGTTTGATATTGGCATGGCAACCTGCCGCGAATGTAACAATATTGTGCAGGCTATGGTTACGTTACGAGAGTTAAGTGAGGTGGAAAGTTAAATTAAATCACTCAGATGGACCTACGTATTTGGCACAAAGCCTTGTTATTTTAATATAAGTAGTATTGACTGTGCTTTTAGCCTCGGCTGATCCCTTGATTACACGTTTTTTCCCCGTATTTTTCTCCAACCCATTTCGTCCGAGAGCCCCGGCCGTCAGCAAAAGAGCCAGTGGTGGCTCGCGAGCCACAGGTTCCCGACCCATGTGCTATACCTTTATATCCAGCAGCTGATTATGGCAGCTTTCACCAGCTTGGGTCGGACAGTTGCTCCAAGTCTATTTACTAGATGTTATCACTGTCTGTCTGCGTGTCGCAAGGCTCACTCACTCAATACCAAACAGAGCCGTGCCCTTGCCACAACAGTCTCATACAGGTGGGAGTCTTGTGCTACTCGAGACTATTTTATTTCTAACTCTAAAAAATTGAACAAAATAAGTTCACTTAATCGGTTGCAAGGTGTGAATTTGACGATCTCAAAATAAAGCAAGAAAATTATAAGACTGTGGCATCGTTTGGTCGTTTAATTTGCTAAAAAGAAAAACTTGGATGGCATTGTAAGGGCTTGTTGTTGCTCCTTATATGTTATATATTAAATCATGGGCTTATTTGAACACAGACAGTTTTGATATAAAGACAAGTGACTAGATCTTCTTTCTAACTGATTAGCCTGCTCAGTAGCTCACTTGTCCAGTCTGTTATGCTATTTCCACACGCTACACCACTCCCATTCAAAGCGATGGAAGCATATCGCTCGCTGTCATGGATTTGCAGCGTTATCTTCAAACAGAAAGTAACGTTAAATCTCCATTGCAACATATTTCGAGGATTTGGGAAATAGTCGCTGCTGATTTGCTTAGGTACATGTTTGGTGGAGGCAATCCAGAATTACTGTTGATGAAATAAAAAATAAAAAACTCTTCGGATCTGCACGATCCACACAAGTCACCCAAACTGACGTGAAAAAAGCGTGAGGCGCCAAAAAGCGCGCTGTTTGCATCCCTTTAAAGCACTTTGACGTCACATGGTACCAATCAATATGAACACTTGTTAGAACGTACAGTATTTGTAATTAGTCGATTGTGATGACTAGGCCTGCTGTTAAGTAGCAAGTGAGCAAATGCAATAAGATCTCATGTAATTTACTCCTCATCTCTCTCTCCCTCCCTTGCGGACACACTATGAAGACCCCAAGACCACGAAGACCCCATCCATTCAGAGCTTGTGGCTGGGACCACCATATTCAGGACAAAGATTCTGTCTCTCATGGAGGCTTTTATGGTGAAGACGACATCAGAAATAGTCTCAATATTTGACGAAATTTATAGGGGAGCAGAAACTCAGTTAATGCATAAGAGAAAGGAAGTTGAAGCCCTCACAGAGAGACTGAAGGCGAGCGAGCGATTGTGTGCTCTGAATGTGTGTCACAACCTGCCAGACCTCAAAGTGGAGAGAGGACAGGAGCTTTTGGAAAGTGTCCTGTCCTATGGACAAGCCGTACCAGAAA
This sequence comes from Sprattus sprattus, assembly GCF_963457725.1. Taxonomy (NCBI): domain Eukaryota; kingdom Metazoa; phylum Chordata; class Actinopteri; order Clupeiformes; family Clupeidae; genus Sprattus; species Sprattus sprattus. Next base: position 52,625,230 of record NC_137922.1, on the reverse strand, counting down.
TGACAGAGGTTAGTATATAAGACCATAGACCGGTAGTAGACCGGCTTTACTGCCATCATTAGGTGTGCATGTTAATAGAACTTTGATTTGTTGAATTAAACTTCTTAGACTGTGGAGTTTCCCCTGGAGCTTGTGGTGCTGAACGCAGACGAACCAATAAAGTCAGAACCCGTTGTGCTGCCATGTGGTAAGGACTGTGTCTACACTACACACGTAACCATTCTTGATTATCTGTCATTTGTCAGTCAATTCAGTGAAATATTACACCTTTGCTTGTGTATGTTGTGTGAGTCTTTGTCATGAAAGAGATTCTGATTTCCAGCATGAAGCTTAGTCTCGGTTACCAGTACCTGACAGTATCAAACAGTTTCTAACCCTACTCCAAGGAGGGTGAACTCATCTTTTTTTGTGTGACCTTTTGTGAATTACCCTGAATTCAACTGTCGCTTTTCAGTCCAAATTGGAACCAGATTCAACTTTCTTATCTCAAGCCTGTAAACTGGAAGACTGTATATATGGACACATTTCAGAGTTCAGGCGTAGGTAGTCGTCCTTCCGTTAACTGAAGTTTCTGTCACCTTTCCTTTACTCTCTTTTCTTCCTTTCAAATGCTTTTGGTGTGGATCATCAGGGTACCAACTGGAGTCAAGCAGTGCGACTGACCATCAGCAGGAGCCCCTGAGCAGAGCTGATGAGGAGCTGCTGGGGTCTCCAGTCGAGGGGGCAGAGGGAGCTGAGAGCGCGGCCCCTGCTGTAGGGCAGCCACACCAAATGAAGCAGGAAACAACACGCTCTGCTGCCACAGCAGGACATGGATCCAGTGTGGCTGCACAGGACTCTGGCAGCGTGAGGCAGAATCTGGTACGCAATGGTGCTCCAGAGGCAGCCCCCCCTGCTGCTCGACGCCGTGGTCGGCCTGCTGGTAGGAAGAACTTCATCTCCTCTTTATCACCGCACACAAGTTCTTCCCAGGCCCTTCACACTGAAGATGATGTAAATGCAATGGTGCCCACTAAAAAACATAACATAAAAGTGCGGCTTACAGACTTTCGTACTTGGCAGGAGTTCAAAAAGCGTAAGTACCTGATTGGTAGCACTTGTTCTAAGGAGTTCCTCTAAGAAGAAGTAGAATGTTTTGAAATTAGTTCTTTGAGTTTTCCTCTCTAAAATGGGTGTCGTTTAGGGAGTGAAAAATATCATCATATTGACCCATTTGTTTTTCTCATCAATGGGATTTGAATGATCAGCCTGCCACATTTGAAAGTGCTTAGATATTGAATAAAGTATATATGTGTTTAATCAAGGAAATTATTAAAGAAATTTGGTTTTGTGAATTTCTGACACATAGCTCCGCACAAATCCTGAAACCCATGGCTTCAAGTTAGGGTGACCGTGGATCTTTAGTCATGTTTCCTCTGTGTTTTTAACACTCTCTCCTCTCTCTCGCTCGCTCTCTCTCTCTCTCTCTCCATGAAAATCACCAGAATGCCTGGGGTCAAGCTCTCCAAATATTTCCGCAGATGACCACTCCTCCGCTGAGCCGGAGCCCCTGAGCAGAGCTGATGAGGAGCTGCTGGGGTCTCCAGTCGGGGAGGCAGAGGGAGCTGAGGGCGCGGCCCCTGCTGTAGGGCAGCCACACCAAATGAAGCAGGAAACAACACGCTCTGCTGCCACAGCAGGACACGGATCCAGCGTGAGGCAGAATCTGGTACTCAACGGTGCTCCAGAGTCTGACCAGGCAGCCCCTCCAGCCGGTCGACGCCGTGGTCGGTCTGCGGGTACGAGCTCAGTATCTCTTTTGGCCCCAGGGACAACCCCTCACCTCAGAAGCCGCTTGGCTGCGGTGAAAACCAACAGCAGACCTCACGAGACTATAGAGGGGCTGGAAAGCTTTCCATGTGTGGATGCACCTGGAACAGAAAGCCTACTGTCCCCGAGAAAAGATTATCCCTTTGTGGTTGTGACTGCAGAGGAGGCTACAGATGATTGTTTGTCTTCTGAATCTGAGACTGAAAATCCTGCTGATATGGATGTGAAATATACTGCTGTAATGAGGGAAACTGAGAACTCTAAAGCCATTGAGAATTCAGGAGATGGGTATCAACGGGGTGAAGAAGACATATCGTTAAAAAGAAGGTCTGCAGTGAAGAGTGAGAAAATTCCAAGAAAAAAAACGAAGAATGATGGATCCAGTTGAAAATTGAAATGAAGGCTTTGGCCAGCAATATATACATTTCTGTATAGTTGAAAATGTGGTTGTCAGTTCGCTCATGTACCAAACGATGAGATGATTTGGATTTGTGCCTGGGTTCTGCATTTGGCATTTCTGTGGGATTATCTGTGGTATTAGTAATTTTTTACTTGAATGGCAGACTTTCATACAACTTCCCTGTTACAGAGTGCAAACATGATGTGAAAAACCTGCAGAAAAGAACTACAGCTGAAAAAAAAAAAAGATTAACTCAACTCATTTTTTTGTTGCACAATGGACCACTAATGGACCCCATCTCATTACATTTTTTTTATTTCTTTGGGGTCAAGAGGACGTGAGAGTGAAATAGTGGCCTTGTTCTTTGTGGTAGGTGCAGTTGTGTGGTGGACCATGCAATATTGTAAATCTCTCCACTTTTGTCCTTATTCCGGTGATCTGACATGATTGGTTCAAATGCAAGAAAAGATATTAGGTCACATGACCCCTGCCTACGGCCAGGGAGTGGTATGGTCTTTAGTCTTTAGGTCTTTAGTTATTTTTGACCACATTGTTGCCTTACCACCTCTGAATCTAATGAATATAATTGAATTACTGCCTCTAAAGGCCTACATTGTTCTACTTTTACTAAGGTTACTAAGGTCCAACTCAGAGAACCGGAGCCTCCTCTTCTTGCCACATGCAGGTGTGGGAGATAAAGAATATGCCTGCACAATTTTGCTACGTTTTTCATTGGAAACTGTCATTTCCACATCAAATTTTGAATCATTTCACATTTGAATCATTGGCATTCAAGTGGCTTATGTGAGAATTCATGTTCTCCTGTAGCATTTGAACTCCTTCCCCCCAGACAGCCTCATTCCTGCTATAAACTCCCCCCTTCTCCTTTTGTCCTTTAGTCTCAGGCCCCATTGTCTCCCCTTCCTGCCATAGCCTTAGGAGCACATCTAGGGTCTCATCACCACTCCCCTGTATTCTCTTCTTACCTGACTGAATGTTATAAATGCCAACACATTCTTACTTAGAGTCAGGTAGGCCATTCTCTGAGCCTCACTCTAAAACTGTCTTTCCACACTGAAATAAACTCCAAAAGCCTGTCTACGTTTCCGGTTCATTCTTCAAACTTGGCGTGCGCATGAGATTCTAACCTTACCCCCATTGAAGAAAGTTAAGGTGACATATCCAAATATTTGTATACACATATCACCCCTCCATACATTGTACATTGTCATGTTGGATCTACTATTTATCTTTATGTTTAACAACATTAATTTATAGTAGTATTCATGAATACTTGGGAAATGCATTTGTTTGTCACTTAGTCAAAAGTGTGGCTTTGTTAAAATGATTCCATAATAATGTTTAACACATCACATATGCTTAAGTCCACACACACACATACAGTGTGTCAGACTCAGCAGACCTCATTCATTATCTTCCTCTCCTGGTTAAGATGTTTCACTAATTTGAAGACCTAAATAATGGACAACAGTCAGGGGGAGGACAGTAACTTAATGAACCTCAGCCTCTGGAGGCGTCTTGGTGAGGCACACCCAGTCTCTCTCTCCCAGGGGAGGATGGGTTCTCCCAGGATGCCGTGGTGAGGGGGAGGATGGTGCTCTTCATGTCTGAGCTGATGACTAGACCGGCTGGAGGAGGCTGAGAGAGGACTGCTGCAAGCAGCGATATTACTGGGACACATTAGAAAGGCAGATATGGACACACACGCATACACACACATAGACACACACGCATACACACACATTGACATACACGCGCATACATGCACATACACACACAACTACAAAAAGTCATGTTCATATGTCTCTGACAGTGCATCTCTCCCAGTTTGTCTTCAACTTTGTTAACAATATGTTAACTCAAGAATGATCACTGCTGTGTTTGTGTGTTTTTGTATGACCGGTTACAAGTTGAAGTGGGTATGTGTTCTTAGTTCAGGTCAGGTCAGTGTGTGCCTCATTATTCTGGTCAGTAATCATTTGCCTCTGTGTGTTTGTGAGTCTCAGTGAGGCCACTGAACTCTACCACCATGTCATCAGCATTAGAGGCCAGGAGACCAACCAAAAGCTGACCCCACCAGCGTATGACTTCACTGTTGCCATAGTGAAACTTGGTAAACACAGCAGCAGACAAACACCAAAAACTTCTGAGTGTTTCCCCCTGTTCATTCTCTATCTGTCTATGCCCTGTCTGCCTCTCTGTCTCTGTCTCGCTCTTCTTATGCTCTAAGTAGATCTAAAAGCATGGCTCATACTGTATATGACTTCATACAGATATAGGTACAGATATAGTTATATTTGCACACAGTCATACACACAGAAATATGTTATCAACTACAACTATTGCTAACTACATCCTCTCTCTCTCTCTCTCTCTCTCTCTCTCTCTCTCTCTCTCTCTCTCTCTCTCACCCTATATATCGATCTATCTATCTCCTCACACCTTAGCACACATCTAAACACACACAAACCTAAACACGCACACATCTAAACACACAAACACCTTAACAGACATACACATTTGATCAGATGCATCTCATGGTCAAGTACACTCCCCTAAACACATCTAAACAGAGACCCTCATGCCAGCAGTTCACCAAAATGCCAAACACACACACACACGCACATACACTTGACCAATTGTCCCACTAGAGGGCGCTAGACACTAGCATATGGGTAGGCAGCATTATAAAAGTGATCTGGTTTTTATTTTCATCCATAATGAGGGAAGAAAGTGATTTATGCTGGAGGCATGGGCAGGCTTGGCAAACTGAAACTCAGGATCAGGATGAGTATGAGTATATATACTGTATATTTATTATTATTATTTATTTTTAAATTATTATGTATTTATTTTCAGTATCAACCCCATCACTCTTTATTCAATTACTTAATGCAAATGTGATTCTCTGAGTGGTTCTCAATAAAGACAGAATGATCAAATCTGTGGATTGAAGTTACTGTTGTCTGACCTAGCACCTAGACCTAGAGAGACTCAAGGAATACAGAGCAAATAAAACTCTAACTTACCTAAAAGCAAAACATTCTGATTAAGTTTGCTTTTCCAGCATCCATTTTTATGAGTGGCCCATCTAAATCTCCCTTTAGTCTGGAAGCACTAACCGGAACATTTCTTAAATTGGAGCGACAGTCTCCTGTAATACCACAAATAACCAGTAGGTGGAAGCAGCCAGGCAGTTCCCAACTATGGAATGGATTAGTACTCATTAGTACATTTACTCATTAAGCAGATGTTTTTATCCAAAGCCATTTATAGCATAGTACAGACACATTATTCTATCAGTACATGTGCTCCGTGGGTATCGAACTCATGACCTTCATATTGCTGGCACCTCACTGTACCAGTAAAGCAGGAGTATCATCTTGCCTGTTTAGCTCTCCCTGCATTCTAAGCTTGGTGCTAAGTGTTTACGATTGTAAATCACAACACCAATCACAAGTCACTAGTCAGGAGTTCACTTCTCAAAATGAATTAATAAATTAATGTATTATCTGAACTGTAAGTTGCTTTGGTGTTCAAATGTTTAAAATAAGTTTGAAGTATGTAATGTGTGTAAGGTAAAGCAGTCACCAAAGGATATTACATTTTCATTCATGGTTTAAAAGTTGTTTTGTTGAATCTGCGTGCCTGCGTGTGTGTGTGAAAGGACTTACTTATCATCTATTGAGCGCACACAATAGTGTTGATGAACTATATAAGGTAGGCTTACCTTTGCTGAGTTGTTATGGATAAAGGCCTTCTTTACCTGCCACGTGTCTAGAATACTGTGGATAACCACAGATGTGTCTGTTCATATTCAGAAACACGCTTACAATGGGGCAACTGACAGATACAGTAGGTTCATATGCATGAGTAACCATGATTGAAGGCAAAGCCCAAACAGGAAATGTTTCAACTTGTACATTCTTGTTTGCCCCTGTCCATTTCATTATGTGAAGTGTTTCTGTGCCATAGGTTGTGTGTTCTTATGTAAGTGCTGGGACGTCACTATAAAAGTGTTTCCTGTGGCAGTCAATGGCATGCCAGGGATTTTTCCTGACGGGGATTAACATGAAAGAACAAACACTACAATATTTGACATCTTGACATGCCTTTCAACAGGGTATATAATTGGATGAACAAGATGTTCAACACTTTGAGGAATACATTTTCTGTGTATGAAGAATATAAATGAATAAGTTTGTGTGTGATTCTTGAATACAAAAGTTGTATTTTTATAAAAGTATTTATATTTTTTAATTAAAGTCTATACAGTCTGCTCTTTACAGTTCCTGCCTTGGCTTAATTTGTCCTCCAAAGCTAGGTGTAATCTCCAGTCCTATGAGGGTGTTGGTTTAGAAAATAAACTCAAATGCCATATTCATAGTGGGTTGAGTAAGAGTAGCAGTTGGACAGAGTGTCTTGGAGCTTTTAGCTGCTTAACTAGCTGTGTGTGTGTGTGTGTGTGTGTGTGTGTGTGTGTGTGTGTTTGTTTCCGTGAGTGTGTGTGTGTGTGTGTGTGTGTGTGTAGCTCAGGGTCATGGTCTGTGGTTTTTGTGTCTGCTGGGGTTGGAAATAAAAATATGTGTGTTAGGTGTGTCTAAGAGTGTGTGTGTGTGTGTGTGTGTGTGTGTGTGTGTGTTACAGAAATTACTTAGAATTGCAAATTAGTGCCCTTGTGCATACATGATTGGGTATCAGGCTTGTTGACCTTTGTGTGTGTCAGAGAGACACGCACACTTCTCCTGCACTACCTTGCACTAGGATGACCACACATTCTGCTCTGCCCATTTAGGATGCATGATGTCACTAGAGTGACCACACGTCCTGCTCTGCCCATTTAGGATGCATGATGTCACTAGGGTGACCACACGTTCTGCTCTGCCCATTTAGGATGCATGATGTCACTAGGGTGACCACACGTCCTGCTCTGCCCATTTAGGATGCATGATGTCACTAGGGTGACCACACGTTCTGCTCTGCCAATTTAGGATACATGATGTCACTAGGGTGACCACACGTCCTGCTCTGCCCATTTAGGATGAATGATGTCACTAGAGTGACCACACGTCCTGCTCTGCCCATTTAGGATGCATGATGTCACTAGAGTGACCACACGTCCTGCTCTGCCCATTTAGGATGCATGATGTCACTAGGGTGACCACACGTTCTGCTCTGCCCATTTAGGATGAATGATGTCACTAGGGTGACCACACGTTCTGCTCTGCCCATTTAGGATGAATTATGTCACTATAGTGACCACACGTTCTGCTCTGCCCATTTAGGATGAATTATGTCACTAGAGTGACCACACGTTCTGCTCTGCCCATTTAGGATGCATGTTGTCACTAGAGTGACCACACGTCCTGCTCTGCCCATTTAGGATGCATGATGTCACTAGGGTGACCACACGTTCTGCTCTGCCAATTTAGGATACATGATGTCACTAGAGTGACCACACGTCCTGCTCTGCCCATTTAGGATGCATGATGTCACTAGAGTGACCACACGTCCTGCTTCGCCTTGTACTGCGCAGCATGTTGACCCCATGGCCCGCATATTGAGATAATGTCCCACATTTGAATTGGTAATTAGGTTTTTAATTGTCAGAAATAAGAAAGGACAGAAATACATTATTCTACTCGCCTGTTGACCCACACAGACTTACTACGTGTCTCACGTGTGGTCTGTGAGTGTCCCTAGCTGACTCTAGTGTACGGGACGGATGACTGATTGTGGATGAGTAATCATGAGTATTGCTTTATGGGCAGGGTGAGATTTGCAGTGTGTGTTTAGGCTGTAGTTCAGCAGTGGCGTGGAAGGGAACATGTTTCTGGTAAGCCGTAGAATAGAATGTGATTGATAGCTTTTGTATTTGAACATTTGTTGATGTTTAAGTATGGCTTGTGTAGTGTAATGTCTGTCTGTAATTAATTCAACAGGGAGGATAACATAAGGTTAGGAGTTGGGTGTCTGCGCATTTGTGTGTGTGTGTATGTGGGGGGGGGGAGGCTGTGCTGTGTGTGTGTGTGTGTGTGTGTGTGTGTGTGTGTGTGTGTGTGTGTGTGTGTGTGTGTGTGTGTGTGTGTGTGTGTGTGTGTTGTGTGTGTGTGTGTGTGTGTGTGTGTGTGTGTGTGTGTGTGTGTGTGTGTGTGTGTGTGTGTGTGTGTGTGTGTGTGTGTGTGGCTCTGCACGTAGATGAGTGGCCATGAGCATGAAGCAGGTGAGAGTATGGTCCTAAATAAGGAAGAGAGAGACCAGTCCTGTGAGGGGTGTTGCTGTGTACTATGATGAATAAGCAGAAGTGGCTTTTCCTGGGCTGTATTCACATCTCAGAGGACCTCACATGGCCAGAAGAACAGCACTGCACTGGTCAAGAAAGTACAGCAATGCTTACAGCCTACAGCATCACTGTGGGGTATATCAGCAACAGCACAGAGAGCATATTAGCCAACAGCAACTCTGTGTGGTATATCAGCAGCACCTCCATGGACAAACATTTGGAATAACATCCATGGATGCCAGTGCCAAAATATCCCAGGCATCCCCCCGGTCCCTGTTGTGTGATCAGTAAGGCCTGACAGGGCTAGATGTTAACACAACGCTTAAGGTTTGTAATGTGGGTATAGTAGTCACCAAAACATACCTCATTCATGGTTTAAGAGAGTTGTGTGGTTGTTTGTGAAGAGACTCCAGTTATTGATAGATCTCTCCTTAAAACACATAAAGGAATGTCCAGTGAACAAAAAGTTGTACGTTTTATAATTTATAATTTTATAATGGCATAAAGTACTTATAATTATAACAAAAAGGGATATAACTGATCAAGCAGTATTCATGTGTAGATGCTACTCTATGCTGCTGCTCAGTAGAACACTATTTAATGCCCTGATTTTTAGGCTACAAAGCTGTTCCTCAACAGTTATGTTCACAACACACACGTAGACACATGGTGACATGAAACCTCAGCTACACAGAAACCACACTGACACTGACGGCCTGGCCGGGACTAAGACTGCATGGTTGTCTCATATTCAGGCCAGACGCCGACGCGGGTCCAGGCTTCTCCTTGAGAGTGTTGTGGCTTTTCCCACAGCCCAAAGAGGAGCGCTCCCGATGCCAATGGAAAACGTGACACAGCAGTTATTTAAACCCGTGATGGCGTCCATCAAGCTGGTGCCAGTCCAACCGAAGCACCTGCAGAGACAAACATTTTTAAGGGAGGAATTCCATCCGTGGCTGCCAGCACTGAAATATCCTTGGCATCCCCCCGTCCTCCCCGGGCCCTGTCGCATGATCCGGAAGGCCGTGGGCTCAATTTGACAACCCCCCCTCCTTCGAGCGCATCCTCTCCGTGTCAAACGGGGACACGAAGCGCCAGCCAGGGCCCTTCCAGCGGTTCCTGTCGGCAGCATGGAGTTGTTCTTCTCTCCGTGAGTGTTCCAACATCCCCTGTTGTTGCCTGGCGATGGCGGCGCTCCAGGTCCTCATCCAGAGGATCAAAGGAAGAGCAGGAGCTTCATCGCTGCCTGGAGGGACATCCACCAGTGGACTCAGGAGTCTGTGGTGCTCAGAGATCCTTTAAAGCCCACGGAGAGAGTAAGCATGGAGTTCTTAAACCTTGGTAGGTATGTGCGGTTGTCAGGGACTGGGTTGCCATGATTGTGTGTATACGTGTTTGATGTGCGTCTGTGTGTGTGTATTTGTTTGTGAATATTATGTGTGTGTCAAGAGTGTGTGTAAATGCACAGGATGAGTACCCAGCCTGTTTTCAATTACATGGAGGATTCAATTAAACTGGAGTCATACAATCACCCTGGGATCAATTCTGGAATTTGAAATTCACTGGGAATACAACTGGGAATTAATCTTCTGACCACATATGAGCCAAAGCCTTGTTTTTGTTTGTGTGTGTGTGTGCGTAGGTGTGTTTGTGTGTATGTGTGTGTGTGTGTTTGAAAGAGAGAGCTTGTGTGTAGAGATAGCTATAAATCATACATAATATTAATTCTTGAAGTAAGTGTGTGAGCGTGTATGAGAAAGAGACATGTATACAAGTCTTTGTGTGTGAGGTACAGTCTGTGAGAGAGTGTTTGTGAGTGAATGTCTGTATGTCTGTATGTGTGTGTGAGTGTGTGTGTGTGTATGTGTGTGTGTGTGTGTGTGTGTGTGTGTGTGTGTGTGTGTGTGTGTGTGTGTGTGTGTGTGTGTGAGTGTGTGTGTGTGTGTGTGTGTGAGTGTGTGTGAGAGAGAGAGGGAGAGAGGGAGTGATGGAAAGGGAGAGTCTCCTTGTAGCTCAAAGTTTCCATCATGTGTAGAGAGGATAGAGGTGGAGGCTGAGGAAGCAGAGGAGAGATCGTGTGAGGCTGCACGTATGCAAGTAGGGCTGCTGGAGCTCTACTCATGACTGACACGCACACAAACACACACACACACACACACACAGTTACCCAGACAGATACACACTGAACCACAAACAGATACCTTCACCCACCCCTCCATATAAACACACACACACACACACACACACACACACACACACACACACACACATAGTTACTTAGCTAAATGCAAACACATACATACAGCCCATTTTTACACAGAGACAGTAGCACGTGCAAATACACACACACACACACACACACACACACTGTACTCATTCAAACACGTACTCATTCAAACAAGTAAAAAGTAAATCATACACACACACAGGACACCTGCAGAGACTGAAGAGTCCTCTATGGTTGAAGGCTGTCGGGGTTTTGGGGGAACCATTTGAGAAAGAAACGTGTTTGGTTTTGGGGAGGTGCGTGTGTGCTTAACAGTCTGCTAGAGAGTGTGTCAATGCATGTGTGCGCAGTGTTTACTTAGGCGGTCCGCTAATGTGTGTGTGTGTGTGCGCACATGTGTGAGTATGTATGTGTGTGTGTGTGTGTGTGTGTGTGTGTCTGTGTGTGTGTGTGTGTGTGTGTGTGTGTGTGCGTATGTGTGTGTGTGTGTGCGCACATGTGTGAGTATGTATGTGTGTGTGTGTGTGTGTGTGTGTGTGTCTGTGTGTGTGTGTGTGTGTGTGTGTGTGTGTGTGTGCGTATATGTGTGCGTATATGTGTGTGTGTGTGCGCACATGTGTGAGTATGTATGTGTGTGTGTGTGTGTGTGTGTGTGTGTGTGTGTGTGTGTGTGTGTGTGTGTGTGTGTGTGTGTGTGTGTGTGTGTGTGTGTGTGTGTGTGTGTGTGCATGTATGTGTGCGTATATGTGTGTGTGTGTGCACACATGTAATTGTGTATGTGTGTGTGAGGCCCCTTTGGTCTGGACTACTGACGACATCACCGGCCAGCTGACTGGGCACTTCTTTGAATGAAAAGAAATGGGCACATTGAGATCCTCCCTCTCTCTCTCCCTTCCTCTCCCTTCTCTCTCTCTCCCTCCCTCTCCCTTCTCTCTCTCTCCCTCCCTCTCCCTTCTCTCTCTCTCCCTCCCTCTCCCTTCTTCTTCTCTCTCTCTCCTACTTTACCTCCCCACCCTGTCTTTCCCTTGCTGTGTCTTTTTTTCTCCCTCTCATCCACTCTTTCTCTTCCTTCCTCTTTCTCCCTCTCGCCTTTTCTCTTTTGTCCCCATCTCTTCTTCCTTCTCATCTTTCTCTTTCTCTCTCTTTTTTTGCTCTCTCATTCTCATAATGACATCCTATCTCACCGCCACCGCAACCCAATAAACAAACACACTCATGGAAAAACACTACAACCTCCACTCTCCTCAGGCAGATCATCGGTCCTCCCCAATCAACCTCTCCTCTCCTCAGCTCCTCAGCATAAACCACTGTGACCCACCACACAGAGACCCACCACACAGAGACCCACCACACATCATCAAGGCCCACACATCATCGAGGCCCACACATCATCGTGGCCCACACATCATCGAGGCCCACACACGCCGGGTTCCGAGCAGCAGCACTGCAGTCTGCAGTCAGGGTAACCCAGAGGCCAGACAGCAGTGGATGGATGTCCCCTGGAGTCAATGTTTCCTGAGGCAAACTAGCCACTGACCCCTGCAGTTTGAACTGTGTGTGTGTGTGTGTGAGTGTGTGTGTGTGTGTGTGTGTGTGTGTGTGTGTGTGTGTGTGTGTGTGTGTGTGTGTGTGTGTGTGTGTGTGTGTGTGTGTATGTGTGTGTGTATGTAGCCTGTGATAGATATAGTCAGAATAATAGAACATTTTGAGTGCCACTGGCAAAAAAAGAGACTTGACCAATCAAAAGGAGGAGGAAGCCATCAGTATGTTGATGGGGTTGAGGTGTAGAGGACCCCATCACATCTCCAAAGCAGGCTTTTACCCACTGCACACTGTCAACTGTAAAAACACCCACCCTTGTTGTTGTAAGCTGGCCAGGGCCGTGGAATGTGAGATGAAGGTTTTCTCAAAGTGACTTTGGAGAGCATTTTCGGCATGTCTTGATTAAGTCTGGACTACACTTGTGTGTGAGATCAGACAGCTTGGCTGGAAAGATCAGAGAGGCGGCCACTCAGCTGTGTGTGTGTATATGTGTCTGTGAGTGTGTGTGTGTGTGTGTGTGTGTGTGTGTGTGTGTGTGTGTGTGTGTCTGTGAGTGTGTGTGTGTGTGTGCGTGTGTGTGTGTGTGTGTGTGTGTGTGTGTGTGTGTGTGTGTGACCGGTAGGTGAGGCAGGAGGCAGTGTTCTTCTTTTCTTTAATACTTGACAGACAACAAGGTCCCATTACTTTCCCAGATTCACTTGTGTGACCGGTCTTAGTCTGAGTTCTCAGAAATCTTGAATGCCAAAGTGGCGTGTCAGGCGATGGCAGTCCAATTTGTTTCGCAGTGGGGGATGGAATGGTATCTGGTGTACGAAACCTCCGGAGTAATGGGATCCAGCGAGGGGAAGGGTGTGGGAGGTTACTGAACTTGAATTTTTGACCTTATGAGGGTTCTTTGACCCAAGAAACCATTAAATGTTTCCAGTGTCTAAAGTATCTATGAGAATTGAGGATTGGATCTGCTCAACAGACCCTATGTAGACTGGTAATATGACACACACACACACACACACACACACACACACACACACACACACACACACATTTACTCTTACACACATACACATACACACATACACACACACACTCAGAGAGATAGAGAACATATCTCCACTTACACACATGTATGCACCATTTCTCAGTTCTGCACCTCATATTTAGTACAGGAAGCAGTAAGGGTCTGCGGTCTGCAGTCTGCAGTGACTTCCTTGAGAGATCACCCCCTCTCTCTCTCCTCTCTCTCCTGTCTCCCCTCTCTCTCTCTCTGTCTCTATCTCTCTTCCTCTTCTTACTCATCACCCCTTCCCCCTTTCCCTCAATCCATATGCATGTAAAGTGTGACAGATAAAGAGCTCCAGTCACTGGGTCAGTACACCTCCCTCCCACCCCTCTACGTCCCTCACACCTCCAGCTGTTCTCTCCCTCACGCAATGGTTAAGCCCTGCATAGGGCCGCAGTAGGAGGGAACCATACACCACGCTCTGGACTTTTGACCCTGTGGCATCATAAAGCTGTCAGGGAGCCATGTTCCGCTATCGCCGTGGATACAGTATACAGCCGATCGCATTGGCTCCCCCTCGGATTCTGGAATCCCAGTCTTTGAACTGATGAGATCAATGTGTGTAGAGAGCCATGGGCTTCTCCCAGACCCCTGCAGAGAGAGAGAGAGAGAGAGAGAGAGAGAGAGAGAGAGAGGTAAGGGGAGGAAAGGAGAGAGAGAAATATAGAAGGATAGAACAGATAGAGGGGAAAGAGGGATACAGAGAAAGTGAGAGAAGAACAAGATATAACATTTACATTTACATTTACATTTAGTCATTTAGCAGACGCTTTTGTCCAAAGCGACGTACAAGGGAGAGAACAATCAAGCTAAGAGCAATAAAACCTGGTGTAACAATAAATACTGCTTATTTTTTTCAAAAAATAGAAAACGACATAGAAAGAAAAGAAAAAGAAGTGCGGGACCATCACTGCTTAAGTGCAAGTGAGTAAAAGAGATATGTGCACTGCTGAGTGCAAAGTGTGTTGAACTTTTAGTAGAGTGAGGTGTGATGTGTGCAGGGATGCAACTGCCCAGTGTCAGGGGGGTATGCAGCAACAATTTTGGCGCCCCCCCCCCCCCCTTTTTTTTTGCTTTATCCATCTTCCATCCAACCAACTCACTACTCGTAGCTTAGTTCTAACTGCTTGTGTGTTCAGCGGTCACGGTGCTCACGCTCCCTCTTCTATGTCAAAATTCTATTATGGAATCTTAAGAGATGAGGCGCCTACTCTAGCCTGTTTAGTCCTCTAAAATGTTATATAACATTAAGGAAATGCAGAAATGATTTAGAAACGCACAACAGTAGCTACATATAGAAAATACCCCAAACATTTTAATATTATTTTTTTTTTACCATCGCTTTGGCGCCTCCATGGGTGCGGCGCCCCTATGCGCCGCATAGAGCGCATACCCACTTTTTGCGCCACTGGATGTGTGTGTGTATGACACAAATATGTATGGGCATGTGAGTGTGTGAGGTGAGACCTTGTGTGTAGCATGAAGCAGAGAAATGTGGGCATGTGAATTTGGGAGGTGAGTGAGTGCAAGTTTGTAGCATGAAGCAAGTGTAAGTGTGTAAGTGTGTGTGTGTGTGTGTGTGTGTGTGTGTGTGTGTGTGTGTGTGTGTGTGTGTGTGTGTGTGTGTGTGTGTCTGTGTGTGTGTGTGTGTGTGTGTGTGTTTGTGTGTGTGCACTAATAGCCCTTATTCTCACAGTCTCTAAGCAGGACATTTTCTGTCTCTCTGTCTCTGTCTCTGTCTCTGTCTCTGTCTGTTATTATGAGCGAGCAGGAAAGCATGCAGGATGGATGATTCAGTAGGGATTCCAGAGACCTGTGGGCTGTTTAGCTTGGATCTTCATGCTGCTTTCTTTCATCCTAGAGATGACATGTGAGAGGAGTGTGTGAGGTATGGAGACATGGAGGTATCAAGGCACAGTATTCACCAGACTCCAGTAGAGACAAACAGATGAATTGAAACAGCTCTCATATTAGTCTCATAATAGTCTCCATGCATCACCCATGTGCATGAGTTTCATGAGAAATACAGTACTGGCATGCGGTTGGTCTATTTTTGGTCAAATGAAGATGATGATTGGCCAATTGAGAAAGTGAGCCTGAATCAGCGGTCCAATCAAAGGGTGGAGTGTTTGGCATTGGGATTGAGACTTCCTGGAACTCAGTTCTTTATGTCAGGCCTGTCGCCAGAACAAACCATATGGCAATTTTCCATGGTTATTCATTTTGGCAGAGAGAGCTTTGCATTTGATTGTTTTTTGTTGGGGGAGTGCAGTATATGCACATAAATTGTTCTGTATATGCACATAAAATACTTCACATTAGATGCTGAATTTCCCATGGAGGCCTGAGCTCCTTCAGTAGCAACCTCACTTCAAACAGCGCCTTGTATTTACCTACAGACTTACACAATACTGACACATGGATTGAACAAACACACAGACATAGAAGCCCTGAAG
>NC_137922.1:52584432-52601932 GCF_963457725.1 Sprattus sprattus | reverse complement strand
AAAGCACACAATCCTCCCCACATTCAGCTGTTAAGAACAGGAAAGTGGGAGGTGTTTTTTCCTGATGCACAAAGGGGGGGGTCTTATGGTACAAAGTTCTCCTAGACAGCCATGATGCCACACACACTTCTGACACAAGCAGCACTCCCCCATCACACACACACACACACACACACACACACACACACTCTCTCTCTCTGAAACACACACACATCTCCAGTCACATGGGGCAGGCAGGCACTTCTTCAGAGCGGCGGCCCAAAGGAGCACAGGTCCACCAGGTTTCTGAGCGTTTCAGCAAAAGCACTTTAATCAGAAGTCATGAGACAATGATTAAGATCCATTACAGCTACAGAACACCATGCGTATTTCAGGAGGAGAGAGAGAGAGAGAGAGAGAGAGAGAGAGAGGGACAGAGAGAGAGGGAGAGAGAGAGAGAGAGACTTTCAACAGATCATCCTCCCAGCACTGTGCCCCACCCCCACTGCCTTGCTGGACCACCATCGAGGGTAGATCCCACACTCATCAACCCACCAATAATAAATTGGATTACAGCAACTCAAAGATTAGAGAGGAGCTGATAGAGACCAAGAAAGGAGAGAACAAAGAGAGAGAGAAGCGCATATCATGGCATGATGTAGATCACCACAAAAAAAAAGACTAGACTAAACTAAAAAAGGATACATTATCAAAATCACATGTCAAGTATAACCAGATTATTTTGGTGATTTGGTAATTCAATCGACTCTCTTATTTCTTTTGCGATTAGAAGGAAGGCTTTTCGGGAGAGCGGTGAGAATCGGCTTCTGACGGAGCTAGGCGCCGGAACGGGCCAAAAGCAGGCCTAATTACCCGCTCCATTCTGCGTTTCTATTTTCCCTCTCCTCACCTCAAATCAACGCTGCCTTTAAAACCTGGCATAACAACCACGGTTACGTATTTGAAAAAGGGGAACATGGGAACACGGCGATTAGCCGCTGGCCTCAATACTCACAAAGGAGCAATGGAGGTCGCAAGGACTTTGTGGGAAAATAAATAAATAAATAAATAAAAACCAGTCATTTGAAACGGAGAGGGAAGTTGGGTGGGGGTGGGGTGGAGGTGGGTGAGGTTGGGGATGAAGGGATTGTGACAACTATTTTAATCTGCTGGTGATGAAAACATGAAACAGCAGCTAATACTGTACATACAGCCAGGGGGGGGGGGGGGGGGGGGGGGGGTCAACCAGGCAGCGAGCGAGCCTGTGAAACAGCTTTGATTTCCAGGGGACCCAGGCTGACTGCGCTAAGGTGTCTGAAACAGTGGGAGCTGCTGGTATATTTTTAGCGATACATAAACATATCCACCCACGGATTCAGACATACTTATTACTGCCAAGAAAGGCACCCAACACATATGGAATGTCGCCTACGGATTTAAAACTTGGCACCCCGTCTCCTGAAATTTTGGTCAAACTATAATCTTTCATTTCATGAGAAAAAAACTGCCACATTTTAACTGTAAAGTTCTGAACAGAAGTGGAGCTGACCTAGCCAAACGTGACATGGCGTGCAAACATGACCTTAGAATAAAATGTAATTGCTTTGTATTAAAGAAGACTTTCTTTCTGGAGCGTGACATCATTTAAAAGAGTCAGAAAGCCTGATTGGGTTTGTGCAGAAACCAGTGTGTGTGTTTGTGTGTGTGTGTGTGTGTGTGTGTGTGTGTGTGTGTGTGTGTGTGTCTCACAGATGGAGCTGATGCAGAGGTTTTTCAAACACCGTCAATAAGTGGTGTGATTTGCTCATTTGTTTACGTGTGTGCATGTGTGTGTATGTCCAGGTATGTGTGTGTGTGTGTGTGTGTGTGTGTGTGTGTGTGTGTGTGTGTGTGTGTGTGCTGTGGTGGCTCCCTATGAACAGAGGACTGTTGGGGCCCTACAAGGTCAGTGAATTCCATGTGATGTGGGCACTCAGATTAAGGCTCATTAATAACCTCTGGTAGGAAAGTCATGATTAATCACGTTTTCACGTTGTCACGAGTCACAAGTCACGTTGAGGTGGTGGGGGCTAATATTTGGATTTCAGCCCCCCCCATCACACCCATCGTGACTGTACATTAGCTGGGAACTACACTAATCTGCATCAAGGATGGTGGCGAGCTTGGGGGACTGTATGGGTCACACCCACCGAATACTGTGGCAATGGCAGGAGGGACAGTAGCAATGACTGCCAAATAAAATAAAATAAATAAAAGGGGAACACAAATGATGACTGACCATGTCACAGCAGTCCACTTAGTGGCTGCCTTCTGTGGAGTGTGTGTGTGTGTGTGTGTGAGAAAGAGAGAGAGAGAGACAGAGGGATGGGCTTTTGCCAGTTGGGAGAAGTCCATTTGACACTGGGTGGTCTGAATCTCCTGTGGGGAGCAGGTTGAGAGGGTTCAGGGGGAATTTCAGAAGTCAGTCCAGCGCTCCCCTCACCACTGGCACCAGCCTCAATCCTATGCCACACACCCCCACCCCCCCCACCCCCCCTCAGGGGGAAAAACTCCACTTGAAAGAGTCGTCCATTTGCCCAGCGGAGTAGAAGCTGACAGGCATCAGAGGCCACGGGAAAGTCTGGCCAGGACGGTTTGGCATCACAAGGTCCAGAGAGGGATGTGGGAGGTTAAGAAGCCTTTACACTCATGTTAACAGGATTAGTGTGTCAATTTGAGGCACCTCTGCTGCCCAGGAAGGATGTGTGTGTGTGTGTGTGCGTGTGCGTGTGTGTGTGTGTGTGTGTGTGTGTGTGTGTGTGTGTGTGTGTGTGTGTGTGTGTGTGTGTGTGTGTGTGTGTGTGTGTGTGTTCTGTAGGTAGTTGGGTGGGTGGTGCAGTGAATGTCCAGCCAAGTCTAAAAAATCGGTCACTTTTCATTGGTCCCTGTTAGAGGAACTGTAGGTCATCTCCGACCATCCAAAAGGCACTGGAAACTCCTCTGGGAAGATGGACACTTCATCAAGCATTAACTTAAGGGAGAGGGGGGACGCTTACATGTGGACTACATCAGCCTCTAAAGCGAAAGGCTTTTCTGCGATACGAACTATACACCAACTATAGATAGGGATTAAGAAAGTTTTGATGTCATATCTTGGTAGACGATGTCATGTCTTGAGGGCTGTTACCGCAGCAACTCATCCGTAGCTGTGCGGGCTCCGCGGGTTGATGGGGGAGGAGTCATCGCGGCCGTTCTGGCCAATCAGCTGGTAGAGGCGGTGACTGAGGTTCTGTACCTGGCATGTGCCCAGCACACACCCCACGCGCATAAGCTGGGGCTGACCGTGATGCGAGTGGTGCCCGCGCGAGTGGGAGTTGGCATGGCGACGACCTCTCCCCTTGGGTACCGCGTCTTCTCCGTTCGACAAAGGAGGGGTACTGGTGACAGTGGTGGTGGCTGTCTGGGTCAGTGGGGCTCCTCTGACCAGTACCGCCCTCCAGAAAAAGTTGCGGCCCAAGTCCAGGGAGGGCTCGTCATCGGCGGTATCAGAGGGAGCGGAGGTGGGTGCATCCTGGGGAAGCGGCTTGCTTCCCTCCACCTGCTGACGGGGTCTGCCAAGGAAGCGATCCAAGCTGAGGAGAGAGCAGAGGAGAGAGGAGAGGAGAGGAGAGTGAGTAGGCTTCACAGCAACAACGATCAACTTCCTGTTGGTGACTATTAACTTCCTGTTTCTGACTATCAACTTCCTGTGGCATAGGTTTTGTGTGAGTTGACACGTTTATCCATGGTGATTCGTCATCTACACCTTAATCTACCTGGGCAATCCTCCACCCTACCTGACTCTAGTCACGTCAGCTATCTCTCCAACTACATTACACAGGTCCTTGGTCACCCGTGACTTGGTCACTTGGTCAGTTGTGATACAGCTTGACTGCAATATGGCTACAGATCAAGACTAGCAGAAGCCAAACCAACTCAACCAGCTTTGGCTTTCCAAAACAACTGAAACTGCACAAGAGACAAACAGAGTGTAATAGCCACGTTTAACAAGAATAGAAAAGATCCAAACAAACAAAGTCCAGTGCTAGGCTGTTCCCGCAGCTCTGTGAAGCATTAAACCACTGCAGACAGAGAAAGTAAAAAAATAAGTTTAGTTTCAAAATATCCATGGGTGGGGGGAGGGGACTTCCACATCAACCCCATTTAGAACATTAATGGTCCGGATGGCGCTCCAGTGTACAGTACACCGACTAGCATCACCATCCATTTACTGTAATGGGCATAGCTGACTGGATGATTTTTATGACGGCACCTGGATGTTCCCGACACAGGAAGACAAACACAGGGACATTTGGGCTATCAGGTATGCTCAGCTCATCTCCTGTTTAAAAGAGACGACCTAGATAGAGGAAGACAGAGTGATCAGCAAACACTTTGTCCTGACCTAAATGCATCGAGCCACTGCTACTGGCCATCTGCTGCTATCTAAACAGAGCAGAGACCACTTAAACTTGACCGTGTGGATGCACTTGAGCCCAGGTGTGTGTAAGTGTGAGTGGTTGTGTGTGTGTGTGTGTGTGTGTGTGTGTGTGTGTGTGTGTGTGTGTGTGTGTGTGTGTGTGTGTGTGTGTGTGTGATACATCCATATGTGTTTGCTCCAAAGCTCCCAAGTCCTAGAATGTTCCAAAGGAGCCATTTTGCTGGAATACAGTACACCTGCTAGCGCTACCTGCAAGCTCTAAAGCCGTCTCATATAGTAGCTACTCTGGTCCATTCACCTTAACCCATAAACAAAAAGGTTCACCTCTCACGCGAGACTGTCGACGCAGACAGATTAAAGAGATCTTGTTTGTTCTTGTAATTATTTGTTATTGTTTTTTTTTGGTTCCAAGATCAAATGAATGCCTAAGAATGATAATGCTCCACATTCTTTCACTGTCTAGAATCTCCAAGTGAACAGAACATTGAAGGGGGTGGGTACTGGAGGTATGTTCCCACAGTGGAGTTACACTGTCTGCCTGCTGGGGGGGTGAGGGGGTGGAGGTTATAATAAGAGGTTCCAAAGGCCCCAAACATGACTGGCTCCAGGAAGGGCCTCTCTCTCCCTGTCTCTCTTTCTTTCTCTTCTCTCTCTCTCTCCCTGTCTCTCTTTCTTTCTCTCCTTTCTCTCTCTCCCTGACTCTCTTTCTTTCTCTCTCTGTCTCTGTCTCTTTCTCCCCCTCCCCCTCCCCTCTCTCCATCTCTCTCTCTCACCATCTCTCTCTCTCTCTTTCACTCCCTCTGTCCCTTTCTCTGCCCTAAGCTGGAATGTGAGAAATGACAGGGTTCTGCTCTCTGTGAGACCAGCCCAACACTCAGAAGGCCAAAGCTAAGCTAAATGGATTGTGTTCTGGGAATGAAACACATGGTTCTTCCAGACAAGTCCTGAATTCTCCAAGCCTCCAGAGGTCCTAGCTAACAAGACTTAGTCTCAATCAGACAGCAGTGGTTAGATTTAATGACTTAAAACCCACAACAATATTTCACATGAAAAATGGAGGGCCAGTTGCTTCCAAAAGTAGACTTTATCAAAACACCTTTCCTGTCATATTCATATATCATGCAAACACACAATTTGCATTTTATGTCTTGCCACGTTTTACATTAGATGCTGTAGGAGAATACTTGGCTTAGGATTCTCCCACTAGGAGAAATATAAATACTTAATTTCCCAGAATGCAGAGTTTGAGTGAGCAGGGGAACAATACAATGCAAGGGATGGGGCGGTGGGGCACAATTTCCTGGCGAGGAACTATGCCAGCCAGTCTCTCAGCACGGGCTCAGTGGCATCGCCATCCGGTTACAGCAGCTTGGGTGCCAGAGTGTGCCTGGGTGTGTGTGTGTGTGTGTGTGTGTGTGTGTGTGTGTGTGTGTGTGTGTGTATGTGTGTTTGTATGCACCAGTGTCTAGACTGGTATAAGTATGCATACTTGTTTGTCAGCACCTGGTCAAACAAGTGGGTCAAACACACACACGCGCACACACACACCCACACACACACACTCACACACACACTCACACACACACACACACACACAGACGGAGCGCATCTTCATAGTTTATCATGGTCTCTTCACAGGCTCTGAGCCCACATCTGACCTTTCCCTCACAAAGCGGGAGGACTGAAAGGTGATATGAGCTCCTGAGCAGTGCGTGTCTCCAGCCCAATATAACCAGACTCCAGCACCTGTGCGCAGAAACCCAATCCAGCCGCAGCCATAATGAACGCTCAGGGAAAGAAAGACAAAGAGAGAGAGGGATGCTGAGAGTTTAATTTATAATTCTGTGAAAAGAGGTGAAGAAGGGAGAGGGGGGGGGGGGGGAGTGGAATCTTCCACAGTCTGGAGAGCAACGCAGAGTCATGCACACGAATACGCACACACACACACACACACACACACACACACACACACAGCAGGACGCAACCTCAGTTCCTGAGTGGCATATACAATTACTCTCTCACGCTCCACGAATGCACTGATTGTGAACTGTACACACACACACACACACACGCACACACACTCGCATACACGTGCGCACATACAGACACACACACACATACACACACACAGAGTGGTGAAGCTGGACTTGTATTTCGAGAACTTTAATCCCCGTTGTCGGAACATGTCCACGCGCTAGCGCCAGAGTTTGGCCACTCACCTATCCTCTAGGTTGGCAGGAGGCCATCAGAACCCTGTGATGTCTTAAGAGAGCTGTTTCCCTGGTGATTGAGGTCGGGGGGGGGGGGGGGGGGGGGCATGGCAGCCGTCAGGGTGGGCGTGCTGCTCTTAAATCACGCATCCCAGTTTCATTGGCTCCAGAGGAACTAGGCTACGCTATTGAATAAGACATAACAGAGATGTGAAAAGTATACCAGTACCTATACTCTCCTCTTTGGTCGTGCAAGAAGAACGGATACAGTATGACTGAGGGAGCTACGCTGACAGCCTCATCAGGTGGTTCTACATGGAACTATGGTGAGATTTCGGAGAACTCTGCAAGCGCCCCCCTGACATGACCTGATTCCCAGCCTTTACAGTGGTCTGTGTCTCAGCAGCTAATACAGCCATGTCCTGTCACCTCTTTCACCTGTGTGTGTGTGTGTGTGTGTGTGTGTGTGTGTGTGTGTGTGTGTGTGTGTGTGTGAGTGTGTGTGTGTGAGTGTGTGTGTGTGTGTGTGTGTGTGTGTGTGTGTGTGTGTGTGTGAGTGTGTGTGTGTGAGTGTGTGTGTGTGTGTGTGTGTGTGTGTGTGTGTGTGTGTGTGTGTGTGTGTGTGAGAGAGAGTGTGTGTGTGTGTGTGTGTGTGTGTGAGAGAGAGTGTGTGTGTGTGTGTGTGTGTGCTACCTGGTCATCTCTCATCCATCTCTGTGAGATTACGGTGGAGTTTAAAGACCTAATCCAGTTGGCCAGTACTCTGCGTCTAAGTGACTGGAGGAGGATCAAAGGCTGCAGTACTTTTTATGGTCTAAATTGAATTGCCTCAACTTCTGTTTGAGATTAAATCCTCCTTTATGTTTCATTATCCCATGCTACTTTGACTTTGCTTTATTTATTTAAATACGTTTTAACTCTTGGATGGAAATAAATATGGAAGCTCTTTCTGTGTTTTTCCCTTAAACTTTCTGATACAAACACACACACACACCTGCAAGTTACTGCGTCCTCTGATAACAGGGCTTATTCTGCAACACACAAGCATACTTGACTGGCGTCAGATTGATATGTTTGCCGGGCCAGTATCCATGTCTTTTACCAAGTAACATGCAATCTTATCTAGTACTGAGGGAACACTCAATTTAGCCATACTCCCCAACCGCTAAGTGCACCAGACCAGTCTGCCAGACGAGACACACCTTCTGAGTCACTGCATAGCATACATCCTGCTGACCTCAGCATCCCAACGCTGTCCAGGAGTGTGCTCGATTGTGTGTGTGTATGTGTTTGCATGTATCAGTGAGTGTGTATGCGTGTTTGTATGCGTTTGGGTGTGTACGTATGTGTGTGTGTGTGTGTGTTTTGGTGTCGTGTATGGGTGTATTTACAAGTAAGGGATGTGTATAAGTTTGTGTATGTAACTATTTTTATTTGTGTATTTGTGAACGTCTATGTGTGTGTGTGTTTGTGTCTGGTGTGTGTGTGTTTGTGTGTATGCGTGTGGTCTGTGAATGTATGTAGTGTATTTATGACCAGCTTATAACTGTGTGTACATCTACATCCGTGTTTCTGTGCGGTGCAGGAGTGTGTTCTTTGGGGCCGGAGGAATGCAGGTTTTAGCCACTAATCCCAGCTGGAATCCTGCCTGTCGGGTGTGTTTCGTCGTTGTTGCCGCAGCAGCCGTAATGACCACCGCAATAACACGCGCAAGCAGTGGCCGGAGCGGAGCGCTACTTGGAGCGATCGTACCCAGAGGGAAAGAACTGCACCCAGACACCCAGATTTAAACTGTAAGGATGGAGGCCCGATTACAACGCAGCCCATCAGAGTCATATACCACAGGAACACACACACACACACACACACACACACACACACACACACACACACACACACACACACACACACACACACAAACAAACACACACACACACACACACACTCCCGCATATACCCATCCATGCCCACATATACACACCATGGGAGTGCCAGCTTCTCTGCAAACCAAATTGCTTTTCTCTGTATTCTTGCTCGATGTAAACAACAACAAGGTTATGTTAAAAAACACAAAGACCTGTACTGACTGTCAGCCATAATAAGAGAAGAATGCTCTGAACATCTGAACGTCCTTGTTTAACTTGTCAAACAGAGAAGTGCAGGAGGTTTACTCTTTAACGTCATCCAACAGTCCTGCACACGAACACACACACACACACCAACACACACACGAACACTCACACTACGCAACACTACACTACACTACAGCAAGGTCAGCTTACTGGCATCGGTCAGCCTTTACGCAATAATGTGTTTTTAGGTAAATATTGATTTTAGAGATATAGCATGTTGTTCCTCCTGAGTACTGAGATGAATGGGAAATGCATGAACAGTAGTGATAGAGCTTTTAGAGAGTTGTGTGTGGGTTTCACTCCAACAGCCGATCTGGTTTGGAAGTGATTTCAGCCTAATCTTTGCCAAAATTTCAAATAGTTATTTCCCCAGAGGGGTGTTCACAGCTCAATGAGTCAACATCATACATTGCCCTGTGAACACTGTAAAGTATAGTTTCGTTTTTTAAACCAAGAAACCAAGTCCTTGTCTTAGCTGTGTTTGGTGTCGTGATCTCCTTCTGGTGTCAAAATTTCAGTCAGGATAAGCTATTTCAGGAGATTGTCTTGTGGGTGAGTTGGCAAAGTTTTGTGTTCCCGAGCGTACTATGAACAACTTGTTAAGAACAGGGTGTTCTATAGTGGGGAAGATATATGCAAAGTTACACTATAGAAATACAGGGGAAGAAAGAGAGCTAGTGAGAGAGGCAGAAAGACATGCACATATTATCACAGAAAGTGCTTCTGATGGGAATTCAGGTAAGGTGTGTGTATGTGTGTATGTGTGTGTGTGTTTGTGTGTGTGTGTGTGTGTGTGTGTGTGTGTGTGTTTGTGAGTGTGTGTGTGAGAGAGAGAGAGCGAGAGAGTGTGTGTGTTAATGAGTGTGAGAACAATCTGTCAGCTGTTTTTAGTACTGTTTTTGTGCTTGCTGAGTCACACTGTGCATTGTGGCTGATAGTAGCCCCTGTATTTGTGTGTGTATGAAGTGTTGTTCCACAGATTTCCATGAATTGGTCACCCTGCCTCTTTAAAGGAAAGTCCACATGGCCGATCAATTATGATAGTCGAAAAGCACTGTGTTTATGTGCATGCATGTGTGTGTCTTTGTGAGTGTTTAAGCATATGTGTTTGCAGAGAGAGAGAGAGACAGAGAGAGAGAGAGAGAGAGAGAGGTTATTTACTGCATCAGTTTAGTTAACGCAGGTGTTTTACTGATGGGTAAGACCACGTGCCTTAAACACCTGACAACCAGGCTGTTAATACACACACACACACACACACACACACACACACACACACACACACACACACACACACACACACACAGTGTCATACCCTCACCGCTATCAAATGTAGGTCAACACTACATCAAGGAACCCTGATGTTAAAGTTTTACTTCCCCCCCCTTGTTTCACTCTATGAAAACCAGCTGGATTGGACACGATAATCATCTTCAAGTCATCTTAAAACCAACAAACCCCAGACAACCCATCAGTGTATCCTCATCCTCAAGTTCAAATCAATGGTGTCTGTAAGGAGAGTCGTACACCCTGTTTGCAAATCCGCTCGCTGACTCTCCCATTGATTCTGCTAAACTGCTGTGTCTATTTCTCTGTGCCTTCCAAAGGCTCAGCTAGAACACAGCACAAAGTCACCTCTGCCAAAGGTAGCTAAACCCATAGGGAACAAGTCCAGCTGGTGCTTATGCGTTTGATTTGTTTTAAAGTCAGTCTATTTTTTCCCCCTCCCAGTCCTTATCCTAAAGATGATGAGTCATTGAAGGCAGCCAACAGTGGATATTACTTTTTGTTAGTCTGTAATGTTATATCCCCGTATCTTTTTTTTTTCTCTCTCTCTGTCCCTCTTTCTCTTTCTCACTCTCTCTCTCTGCCTCTCTGTCTTTCTCCACACCATGTTCTTAATTTTCAACAACAGAAGTGGAAAAATGAAAATTTTGTTTTCTCCAAGATTCCACGTATGACAGAAATACATGTCAGCCAGAAGAGGGCATGCCAACCCTATGACATCTCTCTTCAGTTGTTGTCTTTAGAATCAGAGACTGAACTGCAAAAAGATGGCAATTCCCCACAGGACACAAAGAAATAATATGTGTGCAGTCAGTGCATATGTTATAATGTACAGCAAAAATACTCAGTGATTCATTCTCCCCACATCTCTCTTTCTCACACACACACAAACTGAGAGAGAGACACACACACAGAGGAGAGAGAGAGATTGTGTGTGTGTGTGTGTGTGTGTGTGTGTGTGTGTGTGTGTGTGTGTGTGTGTGCTGGTAACTATGTAACTGCCAATTTGGCATTGCCTGGTGTCAGCTCTGCTTTCTGTTTGACTGTGAGTGAGAGACGTGGAAAAGTACAACCACCACGCAAAGCTGTTCCCTTTATTAATGCAGGATAACTATCCTGACTCACAACTCTTACATTACAATACAAACTGGTTTTTCTACTTGAGTTCGGCGGACTCCTCTACGAAATATTTACGTATCTCATTTCCACAAAAGATGCAGAACAGCAGGTTGACACTGAGTTGCATAATTTAATTAACTTGATTCATTCAGAAAATAAATATTAGGTACGGTTCGCCATGAAGCCAACACGTGTGAAATAAGTAGAAGGAAAAAAGTGATCTTCCATATTTTGGTAACAGATAGCCTTTGTCACTTGCTACCGCCGCTATCCTAATCAGGCTTTGCAATTAACCTTGACTCTGATGAAATGACGCAAGTCGTTATCATTGCGTGTTGCACATCTGTAACACACTGTGCGAGAGCACCAGCTGTCAAACAGAACTAGCCAATTGTAGCTTGTTATTTGAATGATACCGTAGCGGTTTAACAGCTGTACAAAAAAAGATGATGCAATACGGAATGGCTTATAACAAATCTCAAAGTTTGAACATCACCAGAACTGAACTGTGCAAACTGGACAACAATTTTTAAACAAAAGCGCAGTGCGCCTACTGTTTGGTATTATAACTGCCTACGAATTACTGATAGGCTACAAAGACCTACTGCAATGTTTCAACTTCTCAGCTAAATTAAGTCACAAGCCGCATGGGTCAGCAACAAAAAAAAACAGACAAACTATTAAAACACAGAATACACAGGACAAACCACAGCATATCCCATTTCGCATAAATGCTGACCGAATAAACGCATCATCAACTGAACCTTTTTCTGTCTATATTCGACTTTACCTTGTTGGCGCGCAGGGGCACGCACCGCGCGGCGCCTGTGCGTTTCTCGTGGCACGTCTACCCCAGACTGACCTTGTTCACTCGGACTGCTATCTCCCCGCCACAACATTCGATGCGTGATTAATCCATTGTGTTACGATGTAACTTCCCATTCCGTAAACTATATCCGTGCCAACAGGTGTCGTTCGTGACAAGAAAACCTTTGCCCGGCGTGATAACAATCAATCTTTGCCCGTTCAAATTCAGTACCAGTCAGAAAATCACCCAGCATACGTTTGTATCCGCAAGACAATACTTTTGTACTTTAGACCAACACACGATGAAATAAACTAGGTTATCTAATACACTTTATTAGCCTATTGTCTGGCGGTTATCCTAAAGCCAGCTCTCAAGTCGTACAGCTGACTCCACCGCCGACTCTCTCCACCGCCGTGCAGTGGCAGTGTTTAAACGCGGATCAAAGACAGGGCGCACCGCTCTTATCTACAGCGGTAGCTGTGCTGGATGGTGTACAGATGCTGATATGTAGCGGGATATAAAGAGGGCTCTTACCTGCTCCACTGAAGATGGTTTCCCACTGGAAAGGCAAGCAGCTGCTGGAAGCAGAATAAGCTGATGCAATACACGGTGACCGGGAGAAGGCAGCGCATCGTGGGACACCTCTCTCACACACACCCCTGCGGGATAGGAGGTGGCTCGCAAAGTAGGCTACCTGGAGAAAGTTCAAATCCTAATGGACCAGGCTCTCCAAAAGTTGTGTTTAGGCTTCAATGCTGTAGTTGACGATCAAAAGAATTGGCAACAAGCCTGCAAGAAATAATTGATTGTGTGTTTGAGTTTAATTATAGAAAAATAGGGTGAATTCGTCACCTAATTAACTGTCGGATAGTTAGGCTGTTGCATCAGAAATTCCAAAGCAAACTTGAAACACAAGAAAACTTGCAAGTGCAAACAAGTGCAAACTACCACTCCAAACAATGCACGTGTAAAACTATGATCATCAAATGTTCAATAATATGTATTTTATAGCCTGTGTAAAATTATGAAACTTTATTTTAAAAATGAATTCATTCAAAAGTATTCTTTAAGAAAAAAGCAGCAATTCTTTGTTAAATACTCAAAACAATGTATTCATTCTGAAATTTATGTAAATGGAAAAACTCCCCAGAAGCTTCAACATTTCTTACATGATTAACGATGTTAATGATGTAGAAAACCTCCTTACCGTTTATAACGAGTTTCTGGCAAGTACTAAGCGCGTCTTATGATTTTTTCCCCCACGAACTGCGACGCCTTGGTCAAGATCAAGTTCTTCTTCTGACTTCTGACTGTCGCCTGTGTGCGCGGTGACATTTGAACGGTTAAATAATGAGTGGGCGGGGCTGCCTCCTGGACCAGCGCCAACCCGTTGCCTTTTACCTGCGGTAAAGTGATGCTTTCCCTTGCTCCTTTTGATAATAAACCTTTCCCTGTCTGCAATAGTTACTATGCAAATATTTGGCCACGGATAAAAGGTCGTGATCTGACAAGATCGGTTTTTTTTTTACACTATACCAATTATGAGTCTGATAGCAAGAATGTATTTTATCAGACGTTCCCTTTTGTTGTCGATGGAGGAGGGAAGTAAGTCTTTGTGAAGAAAATAAAACATTCTGTTGCCTATTAAATACATATCCTGGTTTCCTAGCAAGCCTTGACTTCATCTAACCAAGCTTTGTGTTACCATAGTGTAGGTGGGCATATTTTAGCAAAGAACTTGAAATATTCATAACAGTGTGAAATTCCACATCAAACACCATCAAAAACTGACGGCTGACCCCCCCCCCTTCAATCCCAGATGTAACAGCCTACCGCCCCCCCCCCCCCCCAACCCCCCTCCGCCCTCCCCCTTCTCTCCATGGCCTTATCTGCAACGTGCGAGCCTGTGTGCAGCTTTGGGATAAGACTTGAGGGGGGACACCTCTCTGTGATTCCTGTGAATTTGGGACTGACACACCCATGGGAGGGAAATCAGCAGTTCTTTCTGGTGGAAGCACACCAGGGGTCTTCAGAGATAGTGGCACAATTCTTAACAACTCAAGTTTCCTTATTATTGGCCAGAAGAGACGAGAGTCATCACTTAAATCAACACAGGAAATGGTGCCAATATCCTCGTGCCAATTGATAAACCTTGAGATTTTCTTTTGTACAGAACAGAACTTCACATGGCTGGCATTCTGTGTGGCACGGGAGAGTGGCAACCATTATTTATATGGTGGCAAGGAAGAATGCATTGTGTAGGATTAGGCTGGGTCGCACCTCTTTTGTCTGGGGTAGCAAAGAGACCAAACCATGAGCAGAAGACCCCCAAGTGGACAGGTTCGTGTTCTAGAGTCAAATGAGTCTGATAAGAAGTCTAATAAGAGGAGAATGTGAAAATGACAAACGTTAGATACCCCGAGCTCCCTGTCTTAGCACCACTATTGAACAACAATTATAAGGGCTACACAAATGTTAAAAGCCCAAAGTTGTATTGTTGAGTACATCAGTGCCCTCGAGTACAATGTAATCAAACACTTTATTGCATGATGAAAATGTATGGATAACCTGAAAGTAGACATCTCCACAAGTTGCAACATTCTGCCATTGTGTTGTGAAGGATTCCTTTTAGGAGAAAAAAGATATAGAATGCATCTGGACAGTGTCTTTACAAATGGCTGCAATACCTGTTAAGGAATGACTCACGAAAACATCACACCTGTTGAATTTTCGGCCTTTAAGAAAGGCCTACAGGTTTTTATGGTGTGGTTTCTTGTGCAGGTTCTGTTTTGGTGGCTTTAAGGTCTTGGTTTGTTCTGTACTCTGTTGAGTATGTGTAGCCCGCATGTATAGCCTTAATGAATGGAGGAGTATCCTTGCTAATTATGTGTATAAGGATTAGATATCATTATACTGAAAAGTCACCTTATTCCATTTCAGTCTACTCTAGATTCCAGGATTAATGACACAACTGATAACTGATCAGTTTTTCCAGTAAAAAGTTAAATAAGAGGAATTTAAAAGTTTGTTTGGGAAGTGTACACATTTTGTCTGGGAAGTTTTTCTTTTTGAGATGACTCAGCTAAGGCACTATCAGGATTGTTTTATGCAGTTCAAGTCTGTTAATCATAATTTCCACATGTTGAAAGTGAAAGTTGGCAAACTGTGAGAAGAGAAATAGGCAGAAAGTGGGGGTTGTCGGGGTGAGCTGGTTTGATTCAAGGGATTTTGAACCATTTCGGGGAACTGTTTCATTTTCTCTGAAATATTTTGATCGTGAAACCAAAATTATCCTTCACCCAAGAGTGTACATTATGTGAATAGATTGTTAAAAGATTCAATTTTGTCCAGCTGAAAATAAGCTCTCTCTCTGTCTCTTCTCTCTCTCTCTCTCTCTCTCTCTCTCTCTCTCTCTCTCTCTCTCTCTCTCTCTCTCTCTCTCTCTCTATCTATCTCTCTCTCTCTTACACTGTTGAACAGGTTCATTGCATCGACAGGCAGAAGCACATACATGGTTTTGTTGTGGTCATGGAATTTTATTCCAAATGAACCTCTGAAATCACTGCTCTTTGCATTCTTGGTTGTATAGACAAATGGCAAACATAGAGCCAGTGAAAAAGTGAAAAAGTGATAAAGGTCAGCTTCACTCACACAGACTGATTGGCACAGAGGGACACCAGTGGGAAGAAGAGACCAGACTAGAGGGGTGTGTGACCAAGTGCAGTCACTGGATTCGGTTTACTGTGAAATCTTGCTTTGTGAAATGTTGATGATAAACTACTCAGATTAATTCACTCTGAACTACCAACCTGCTGAAGTTTGAAGCTCCGTTTGCCCTTTCACCCCTCAACTTCTCGTAAAGGGTTCAGGTCGTTTTTCCACTAAGCAAAGCATTTTTGATCTTCACATTATCACAATGACCTTTTACTACTAATACTTAAAAGATGAAATGGATAGATTAAACAAACCAGTTTGAAAAAGAGAAAATTGCTATAAATGGATTAAAATGAATACAAAAAAGAGAGATTTGTTTTGTAACAAATGTCCACTGAGCCCACTTCTGTAATACCTTTTGGTATAGTGTTACACAGTTGTGGTGGATAGTGGATAAAGGCAGCTTCCCAAATTCCATTTTTTGGGAACTTTGGGAATGTTTAAAAGACCTGCTCGACCTAAGACCTAAGGGCTCGTGAAAGGACATAAAGCGACAGGGTCAATGATGTAAGAAGGTGCTAAACTATTAAGAGTTTTTTTTATACAAGTTTCCATGTTCAATACCATTTGGGTCCATAATCAGTTCCCTGAATCCTGACCCATTTACATAATAATTGTGGAACCACACGTCACACAAATCAGAATCGTGCGTCGGAGAATGTCCCATCTCTTCTGATCTCCGCAGTCCTTCTGGTCTAATGAGTTGGGTTAGTGCACATGAGTAGCTATACACCATGGATGCAGATTTAGGAACAAACTGTCTCACAGTCGTTACATGTCTCCACGGAAGCCTTTGAAATGTTGCACGTTTTAGGGCCAAAGCGCTCAAAAGGTTCCCTTAGCTCCATGACCGAGGCGCAGATTGACAGACCTACCACCCAGGAGCGGGAGATAGTGGAGACAGCGTGAAATTAGACATGAAAGTGACCATGAGGGATAACTGTTCTAGGCCCCAGATGACTGTTTACTCGCAAACAAACACTCAAATAGAAATGTTATGGGACATTCTGTAAAAAGAAAATGCCAGACCTCCCTTCAAGTGAAGCCAAACAAACTTTGATATGTGTGGAAATCAGAGAAATTACCTCGGGTTTGTACAAACACACACACACACACACACACACACACACACACACACACACACACTCACACACACACACATACAGAGGGTCATGCACTGCACATGAGCCGCTCTCATGATTCCTTGAGCAGGAAACGACGCATAAACAGCCAAGCGAGCGGATTGACACTAAAGCTCTCAAGTAAGCATTTCACAACAAGGTGACTGCAAGTTCACTTCACCTCTGCTGGTTTCCACCGTGGTGCAGCGTCAGGCCGCGGTGATGTTTGTAAACAGGCTCACGACACCTGCAGGGTCCTTCAGGAAGCTGAACACTGAAGTGCCCCCTGAAGTGTTTTTTTTTAGTTTTTTTTTTACAATGCAACAGTTGACACAGAAAAAACAAATGACGTTGATGTGTGATGACAAACGTCATTGAGAAACAAGTGTGTGTGTGTGTGTGTGTGTGTGTGTGTGTGTGTGTGTGTGTGTGTGTGTGCTATTTTTTATGTGCAGGCATTTCCTTTCATCACTGAATAGAGCCTGGATGCCCTGTGACTGGGTCTCTGGCTAGAGCTGTGCTGCAGTTGGCCTTAACAGAGAAGAGACACACACTCGAGTGAGATCCTACTGCAGACTTAGGACTGCTGCCCCCTAGTGACAAAAGGAACGCTCCAGCCTGCACACAACTACAGCGAACGTACTCATGAAATGCTTTATGTGAGTGTGTGT
>NC_137922.1:52566932-52579432 GCF_963457725.1 Sprattus sprattus | reverse complement strand
GGTCACACCTGGTACCTTCTACGGCTCTGCCACAAAACCTCTGCCCTTTAAGCCCACGTCTCCCAGCACTGGAACGATGACAACAAGCGAGGAGACCAAAACAAATCAAAACAAATCAAAGCAACAAAAGAAAATGGCTTCATGTTATAGCTGCATGGCTGGGAATGTTCTTTAATTCTTAAGCGAGCGGTACGTTGGGTTAAAGGGCAGGGAACAGGAAGTGTTGGAATTTGTTCGTTTTTTTTTTTTTCATGAGTGCACTGGCAGCCAAGGACGGGCCTGGTCCAACGCAGCCTGTGGAGGTTCCGCTGGGTTTTCCTGCGCAAGGGTCAGCCCAGCCCAGCGAGCAGACCTCCCTCTCTGACAGAACATATCTGTAACGTTTGCACAACGTTGGGAGAATCATTCTTTCAAGAGGCCTCCGCTGATGTGCCTGGTGCCCATACTTCTGGTGTGGCTGCAGTCTGCTGTCACGATCACACACACACATACACACACAGACACACAGGTCTCAGTTCTTGCTCACTGTTGCAATATTACATAACTTTCAGAGAAGGAGTGGTCATCATGTTGACTAAATGGGCTGTCAATGCAGACATGTGACACAAGCTGTAATAGCCTGCATATGGATAGGCATAGACCTAACTGGTGTAGTTTTTAACGAAATAATCTGTTTACAAACAAACAATACCACAATTTTACATTTCAGGCCAGAAATATGATCTCGCCCATGCCGAAGCTCGTAACTGAATGTAAGGCTAATGTACAGAGATGTTAGCTTCTTGACAACATGTACAAGTCATATGGGGATTCTGTAAGCGAACATTTGATCTGAAGGTTGAGTTGAGCTAGTACCTTCTGTGTAGATTGTACCTTCTGTGAAGTAATATGTGAAAAATAAACATTACAGCAGGGTGACCTGGGTGGCCCAAAAGGCACAACTGCCATAACAGTTGCAGTCACACAATAGTGCTTGAAAGTTGTTGCTTTTGCCAGCCCACACGCGGAAAAGCTCTCTTTACCCCAGGCACAGGAACCTCACATTCTATTGTGCCATTACGACTAACATCACTTCAATTACGCGTGAAAAATAGGCTAATTTAAAAGATAGGCTAATAAAGAATCCTATGGCAGCAAACTTTGAGGAGGTGGCCTTTTGTTCTGCTAAAGAGCCCCTGATTCAGATTTGAGCCGTAAATACTTATGACACTGGGATGTTCTTCAGGTAGGGCTAGACCTAGACCATGTTGGCAGGGTAATAGGCAAGGCCTACTCAAGGCCGGGCCCTTGATATTCACTTATTGTTGACTTAAACCTGCTCGTCCACACCAAAGTAAAAGAAGGTCAACAGTTCTTTATTCGTATACACCTGGGGTAGCTCTTATGGTTTTGTAAGAGCGATCATTTGAAATCACCAATCTAAGGTAATTTTAATGAATGGTCGCTCAACAATCTGATCTCTCGCGCCCCTCCCTGTAACTTCCACTATGCGCCTGCGCATCGCAACCTGCTGTCAGGGCACGGCACACTGACAGTATGGCGGCCGAGTATTGCTGGGAGGATGCTGCTGTCGCCCGTGATGACTGTACTGCCATCAGAATGTGAACGGAATAACGACTGTAAAGGGAAAGGAAACCGCTATAAAGGCCTGTCGCCGTGATCTCAAGGATGGCCAGGCTCGCAGATTACTTTTTGGTGGTCGGATATGATCTCGAAAAGAGAGGTGAGTACTGACGGGCTATTTTCCTCCCTACTCTGCTGGCGAGCTAGCTATAGTTCAGTTAGCCTATTAGCCATGTTTCAGCCCCGACCATGGTAAACAGGAGGCGGAGGAAAGGGAGGCGGGGACGCTCGGGTCGGGACAAAGCGGCGTCCCACTCAGCTGATCTTCGATACGGACTGCACACCGAACTCTCATCCGTGGCTGACGAAGGCCTGTGAAGTTTGAGTGAAATTGAGCCCATCAACTCGGTTTTCATCTCGCAGTTCCAAGGGAGTGTGTGATGACTGTATTTCGAATACCGTTGTTAGCTTGCAGAATTGTATCGATGTTATAAAAGACGCATTATTATCATAGCGTCTGTGTCTCCTCACTAGTTCACGCTGGCAAGCTAGTTAGCTAGCTAATGAGGATTTATCATTCCAGCTCGCTCACCGAGCAACGTTACCACCGCTAACATGAAAGCGCGTGCCGTCTGCCCATTTGTGAGTGTCAGAGGAGATCCTTCGTCAAACACACACATATATTGAACAGATAAATTAATTTCCTTCTGAGTTTTTGAAAGTGTTGTCAGTTTAAGTTGCATCAAATATTACAGTCAGACACTATAACTAACATGTACACGTAGTAATTTTCATGCTGGCTTCAAAGACCACGGTAATAATAAATAAGGAGTTAACGTCTTAATCATGTGCTAGCTTAACGGGAGTCATTAGACTTCACCAGAACCGGAAACAATGTTGCTGCATTTTTGCGTGCTTGTTGTGGGACAGTGGAAGTTGGACAGCCCTACTCCTCCCAAGTCCACCACCAGCCAACTTGAAGCGAATGCTGTCGTTTGCAGCTCGGACTTGGCGCTGTGTTGTGGAGCTGCGAGTCAGTGTTTGGGACCGTTATCCGAGTCCCCCGCCTCCCTCCCCTTTTGTTTGTGGCCTAGATTCGTGTCATATAATGGCTCTTTAAGCATCCATTATTCAGGACGCCTTCGCCGAAGAAAGCATGTAAGCTCAAAACTGGTAGATAACGGTGGGGAGGGCTTCTCTGTTTAGAGAGCGGAGTTTGCGGATGCATTATTTATCAAGGCACATGAAGGAACCTTAATACGACAAGTCCCCGGTGACTGACAACAACGTGCATGCACGTAAGGGCCCGTTAGCGCGTATCGGGAGCAACGGCCCAGACTCAGATGTGCCGCAACCCCCAGAAAAGAGCTTTACTCTCTTCACTTTCCATCTTTTCCTAATGCAGCGGCCGACCCGCGTAGTCGTGCGTGTCGAAGCCCTTTGGCAGGATGTCAGGAGCTAAAAAAAAAAAAAAAAAACCTAGTGCATGCTGCAGAACGCCTCTCCTTCCGGCAATGAGAGGTTGAAGCACTGCTTAGACAGACGCTCGAAGCATCTGGAAACCAGGCGCCTTTTAACATCAACAACAGCCAAGGTGATTTCGTGGAAGCTGGGGGCGAGGGGATGCTCTTTTGGTTCCTGTTTGTGTGTGTGTGTCTGTGTGTGTGTGTGTGTGTGTTAGGGACACTGTACCCCGAGCTGACACCCTCAGAAGGCACCCTCACAAGTTCATGACTGGCATGTGACCATTCCAGGGACAGTTTTGCACCAGGACATAGTTTCACTATGATGATTTGTGGTGACCTACATGTTGAATGGGGGTGTGAAGGTGACATTCTTAGGCTCATTGTCAAATAGTTCTTCAACTCGCACACACACTCACACTCACACTCACACACATGCAGGTGATTACAGAATCACACTCATGACAAGGCAGACACCTATCTGTCTTTTAAGCCATGTGTCCTGCCACCAATCAATCTAATGACAGTTTCCCATTGCATATCTTGTAGTGCTGGTCGGTATGGGTACACACCTCCTTTGAAATGTGAAGTAACCATCTTCCTCCCCTTGAGAAGGGCTGCTCTGACATCATCAACATGCGCAGAGAAAATGGGCCTAAATTACAGTGTCTCTGACACAGTCATGCTTGGCATGTCACTCAGGTGTTGAGTGGATGGATGAACTCATGCCAGACATTCCAGCAGTGTATTGGAGGAGTGTGTGTGTGTGTGTGTGTGTGTGTGTGTGTGTGTGTGTGTGTGTGTGTGTGTGTGTGTGTGTGTGTGTGTGTGTGTGTGTGTGTGTGTGTTGTGTGTTACGAGGTAGTAGAGCTATTTCTGCTTGATGTCGCTCAGACAGATCTGTGCTCCGATGTGATGAATGAGATAGGAGTTGTCTACTACTTCATGTTATAGACAAAATACAGTGTGTGTGTGTGTGTGTGTGTGTCTCTGTCTGCTGCACAAGGAGATGTTACTGTTTCTGTTCCTGCACGTTCCTGACTCTGAGAGTAGAGAAGAGGAATGTGTGTGTGTGTGTTTGTGTAGGTGTAGACAGATGGGTTTGTTTTTCTTTACTGTGTTGTGTAGGAAGGATTGACTGCAGCAAGTGACTGGAACACATAAGGCCAGTGCAGGGCAGGCACATTAATGTTACCAACTCCTTATCAGTGTGTGTGTGTGTGTGGATAAGGATGGTGGTTGACAAGGTGTAAGAGTTGGCTTGCACACATCTGTGTGTGTGTGTGTGTGTGTGTGTGTGTGTGTGTGTGTGTGTGTGTGTGTGTGTGTGTGTGTGTGTGTGTGTGTGTGGTGTGTGTGGCACTGAACATGTAATATCAGGACATTCCTGAAGGACTTCAGACCCATGCTTGTGGCTGGGCCAGCTCACACACTTACCCAATGTCTCCACTCTGCTGTAACGCCCTACACTGTCCAGCCGCAGAGGCTCGAGCCAAGTAGGTGTTTGTGTCTGTGAGAGAGTGAGAGAGAGAGAGAGAGAGAGAGAGAGAAAATATGGGTGAGATGGGGAGGTCTGGGCGGTGATTTGACTGACATCCTCCGGGAGTAAGGGCCGAGGCTCACCAGCGAATCACATTGTCTGTCCAAGGGGGCTCTCGCTCTAAACAGGAAGTGACAAAAGACCCCAGGGAGGTAGACAGAGTGAGAAACCAGATCAATGCTCGATCTTCTCCCTCGCTCTCCCTCACTCTCTCTATCTCTCTCCCGCTTGCTTTCTCCCTGTCCCTCCCCTTGTACAGTCTGTCTGGCTCGGCTGCTGTCTGTCTATCTCACAATTTTATTTTTTTTATACTGTATATAATCTCAGAAATGGAGAAAGAACATGGTGTAGCCGACATGTCCACAAATGTCTCCAAATAATATCAAATAATATGATTTGGTCCAAAATAATAATATTATTTTGTTTCTAAAATCAATATAAAATAAAAGAATTTGAAAATGAATTGTATAGAACGGTGGTAATTTGATTTCTGGATTCTTGGGCCTGGTTCATTCTCGGTTGGCGATCAGACACACTTCTTTTGCTCCCTTGTGTCTGTCGTAGTCATGGTTGGTATCCCTGCCTTGTACCTCTTCCTATCATCTTTCATTCATTCTGTCTTTCACTTTCTCTTTTCTCATTTCTGTCCCTCCCTCTCTCTCCCTCTCTTTCTCTCTCTCTCCTTCCCTCTCTCCCTCTCTCCCCCTCCCTCTCTTTCTGTGTATTGGGTGGAGGACTATCCCTGTGGTGTGATTTGTCTCCTTAGGCCAAAAGCCAGGCTCAGGGCGTCCCTATGGGGGCGAGCTCCATTGTGGATCAGTATGGTGCATATGGGGAAGGGAGTGTGTGTGTGTGTGTGTGTGCATGTGTGTGTGTGTGTGTGTGTGTGTGTGTGTGTGTCGGGCTGGGAGCAATAGAGTTCGGAACAAAAGAAGAGGGCATTTGTTTTGTCCCTCAGGCAAAGGCCCCTCCACAGACACACAGTCACCCCACCCCAAAGCCTCCCTCAGTGAGGATCCTTCTGTCCAGCAGACACTTTCCCTCCCTCTCTGTCCCTGTTTCTCTCTCTCTCTGTCCCTGTCTCTCTCTCTCTCTTGTTCTCTCTGTTCCCCTACCCCTTTTTGCTTTGTCATTCTGATTCACTCCCCACCTCTCTCTCTCTCTCTCTCTCTCTCTCTCTCTCTGTCTCTCTCTCTCTCTCTCTCACACTGAGGCCTGACATGAGAGCTTGACGCTGTTGGTAGAACAAAATCAGTGTGCGAGCAGGTGCACACCCATCATCTGTTCCACAAGCCAGTGGAACTCTAATCCACGCACACACACACACACACACACACACACACACACACACACACACACTCACACACACACACACACACACACACACACACACACACACACACACACACACACACACACACACTCACACACATACACACACAGTCACCAGCGCTGATTGACTCATGCAGGGGGATTTTTGTGTGTGTGTGTGTGTGTGTGTGTGTGCGTGTGTGTGTGTGTGTGTGTTATGAAGTTCGCCAAGGAAATGCTGGTTCCTTTAGAACCTTTGCATTTCCCCTGTGGCAGACCCGAGATGATATGAACACTGGTCATGTCACCATAGCAACCCATTTTAAGCCATCATGATGGGCTATAAATGGCAGTCAATGATGTGACTGATTCTGTGTGTGTGTGTGTGTGTGTGTGTGTGTCTGTGAGTGTACTGAGATAGATCAGTGACGGTCTGTCTAGTGCTGAGCTAAAAGTATTTGTGTGTGTGTGTGTGTGTGTGTGTGTATGTGTGTGTGTGTGTGTGTGCCTACACTTGAGGTTGGTCTGCTGCTGGTCTGAATGCTCCATATTCATGAGATAAAGGGGGCCTGGAGGGCAACACATTCTGCCCGCTTTCTTCTGGACGCACACTAACACACGCACACGCACACGCACACGCACACGCACACACACACACACACACACACACACACACACACACACACACACACACACACACACACACACACACACACACACACACACACACACACACACACACACACACACACACACGCACTCCTGGACAGACACTCTTTACATATGCCCATGGATATGAAGTTATGCATATTCTTCTGCACAGATTCAGCACTCTGACTTGGACGCACACACTAATACTAAGGGGAGCATTGAGGTCTCTGGAGGGTGGATGATGTGTGTGTGGGGAGTGGGGGGTGGGGTCCACTCATGTCAGCTGGCAGTCAGCCACGGGGGTTGTAGTGTGTGACCTGCTGTAACCCGCAAGCTTTGATGGTCTTCCCTGGAATTTGGAGAATTTAGCCCCCCCCACCATCCTCCCTTACCACACACACACACACATCTCCTTTCTGCCTACCCCCTTTGCTTATGTGGTGTGTGGGTGGGGGAATTGGGTGGTTCAGTCACTGCTGCTGTCATACAGTTTACCCCAGAGGGGGCAACTTGGCCCAAATCTGCCCCTTCAAATTATCTCTTGCCTCCAGATTATGACCAGGGGCCTTAGCTTCTGTTCTCACTCCTCTGTTCTGCGTGCCTTAGCGTGTGTGTGTGTGTTTGTGTGTGTGTTTGTCTCAGACCTGGGATTATAATCCTCCTTCCACACGCTGTGGCCTAATCCTAGTCTCAGCAAGCCTGGCTGGCTACTCATTGGTGGAGAGGCATGGAGGGACAACACTGATTGGTCCAGACAAGGTGAATTTAACGCTGTGACTGGCCAAAGATTCCAAAAGAGGCGGGATCATGTCAAAGTGTTTCAGCAGAGAATAGGAGTCTAGGTCAGGTTTATCGTTTGTGTGTTTCAATGCCTGCCTCGCTGTCTTTGTGACTCGATAGGTAGAATCTCAAGGCCCCTCTTGTAGGATTAGCAACAGTAGGCCTAAACGTTAGCTAAACAAAGGGAGTTTGCTGTATCCTTATGAATGTGTCCCTCTGTGAGGTGAATTGCTTCAGCTCTGTTGCTTTGGGGTAGGTCATCAAGATGCATGTTATGAGTAACAGCATGATTTTTTTCTTTGTTAAACCCAAACTGGTGTTGTTGCTCTCTATAGGTGAATAATACTTGTACCCATTTCTGCAATTTCAGATTAAAGTTCAGTCAACTTTAAATTTTACATGCACACGCACAAACACACACTCACGGCCTTTGGGTGTATTTTCCTTTAGTATTGAAGTGTGACATAGTGTTGTGTGGTCTGCTGTCCAACCAATACATCTAATTTCTCCTTTCAGTGTGTCTGACAGTTAACGTTAGCAAGCCTCGGCCATTCAAACCTTCTCATATCACTAGACTAGATGGACAGAAACACTTTCAAACCATCTCATACCACTACACAAGACGGACCGAAACGCAATGAAACCCTCTCATACCACTAGACTAGTAGACGGACAGAAACGCAGAAACGTTCCAGCTGACCATTCATTGCTGGTTGATTTGATTATGTGGAGTCCAATGATGCCTAGGTCGATGTTGCAAGCGACTGTAAGGACCAACGGTCAAAGAGCTGTGAGATGCCTTGGGGTCACGAGGCATTTAGAGTATGCCAAAATTAGCAGTAGACGTTTAAAGTCACTCTCGAAGAGATTCGTTTTTCTGATGATTGGTGATGTTCTGTTGGGCATTTTTGACCTTGTGTGTTAAGGCTGCATGACCAGTCCAAAGTGGACCATCCACTAGTCACTGGATGACTGTTTAGGTGGTTGACTTTTGCGGTTAAACTGTCTATAGGCTACAGTGTTGTGTTTCTCTGTCTCTCCCTCACATACACACAAACACACACTCACTGTAATTGTATTCCTGTCCTACTACAACTTTTTGTGGTAACAAGAGATGCATTTCCGCAAGAAAGTGTGAATGTGATTGTACCGCAGCAGCAGTCGGTCTTTGCATACTATAACCTTTGCAGTTATGTAGACTTATTATATTTAATATTATATTATATTATGACAGGGAAACAGCGTTTCTGTTGGACAGCTTTGACATGTGAGTTGACTAACATTACTGTGATGAACAGCATAGCAAATTCAAAACTCTTTTGAAGTTCATCATTTTACCTCTATACTCTAACACAGCACTAGACTGCATAGGCCATCTGTTGTATTGTGGGCTGCCTGGGTTCCAGTACATGGTTGTTGTTGTTGATGGGGTTTGTGGGTAGTGTGGTCTAGAAGTTATATCAGTGAGTGATGGAACGCTTTATCGTGTCCAACGATTTCTCTGATAGCTTGCTTGCACTGTCATCGATTACACTAAATATGGGTAGAATCATCAGCTGAGTAATCATAGAACTCAAACTCGTTAGCTCAATGGACTTAATACCATGCTTTACTACTAATGCTTTCTTGACGATATCTGCAACTGCTATTGAAACTCCGAATTTGTTTGTCACTACTAGACCGCTTGCTTTGGGGACATATCGTGGCCTTTTCAGTTTGCTCTGCAAATTATTGATTAGATCGGTTAGTAATTCTGTAACTTTCTATATACTGACATTAGTAAACCCTTCAAAATGGCTTCAGATAAGCACGGCACAGATACATATGTTTTCTGAAGCAGTTTGTGTTAACCACTCCTGTGTTAAACATGATGCAGTGCTGGTTATGAAGTCTTGGCTAGCACTTGTCTAAATTAATCACTTGAAATACGTCAGACACCTTTGTTCTCAATCTCAATCTCAATATCAATATGCCAATTGCTGTGATTCAGGGTTCATGTACCTAAATCTCATCACTCAACTGAAAAGGTTTTCTCTGATCTACACTCCTGAGTATCACTACTTGCGACATGATGATAAGACATAGATAACTTCATAGATAATATCTCAGCCCTGTTTGATTTAGAAAGCAACCTTACAGTGGTAACTTTAGCTGCCAGATGCTACTTTATGCATCTACTTTATGCTCACAGATTCTAGTTTGTGTTCCATCTTTTTGTCTTTCTGAGTAGTACTGATGTGTGAAATGTGTGACACCCAAAACGGCAGTGACGGATAAATTTGTTTTTTTTGTGCTGTAAATATGATCAACTAGCGTCAATGTTACCAATTGTCACGTTCCGTGTAGGCCTAGTTTATGTTCATGATGTCCGTCTTGCACCTCTTTGAGGCGTTCTAAGAAAAGAGCAAAAAAAAGATCAGATAATGTCAACTACCTGCTCACAAGCACACCACAAAGCATTAGCACGGAACTTTAAGCGCTACAGTGGCATCGATATCGTGAAAACCGCGGGGTCTGAAACATCTCTTAAAACCCCCAGAATACTACTAATAATAATAATGTTCAAAGGTCAGCAGTTCATCTGATGCAAACGGCAACACTCTCTCCACAGTCACACCACAAACCACACTCCACTCCAAACACTCCAGACCAACAGCATTCAGCTTTGTAAGACATGACGCCCTGTCCTCTGCCTCAAAACATTCACAGACACACACTGTGTTCCTGTGGCGCCAACATGCTGAGGTAACTCATTGTGGGAAAGGATGCTCTTGTCCACCTTAGCTGGCCAATTGCATTATGTCTACTCTAACTGTATGAGTGGCCACCTCCCTGAACATGCTGTCAATCAATCTACAAATCAGCCAATCCAAAATAAAGGAGCCAATGATTAATGGGCCTTGCTGTCCTAAAAAGGAAGCCTGCTTGGTTTGGTTGCTATAGGTCTTGTCATTTCTTCGTAACGTTTGGCAAGTCTTGGAAATAGCAATCCAGAGGAGTGGTGAGATCATTCTTGCTGAAACTGTCTGAGGTTTTCCCCCCTTTGACCGCTGAGGGTATGTTTTTGTGTTAGTAAGGGGCCGACCAATATGATATATTCAGGGCAGATACGATAGTGACCATCTGTCACAAATATTTGAATGTGTTGAAAATGTGTGCAGGGATTGTGATAAAGTTCATGAAATTACAGTGCAAACTGTGTGCTGCAAGTTTGTGTGTGAGTGTGTGTGTGTGTGTGTGTGTGTGTGTGTGTGTGTGTGTGTGTGTGTGTGTGTGTGTGTTTGTCAAGGAGAGAAAGAGAAACTCTTTGTCAGGCCTATTAGGTAAAGGGTGTGTCCTGGACTATTGCCCAACCTAGGGCTGGGCGATATGACGATATATATCGTGAGGACGATAGAAACGTGTCTATCGTGACCTTTCTCCTCTATCGTTTCTATCGTGATAAACTTATTTTTTCACTATTACAGCTAATATACATTTTAATATAATTTCACATCCTAATATAACATTTTGCTTTTCTTATTATGCAAACTCTAAGTTTATACAACTGTAAAAAAAGAATATTAAGATACATTTTAGAGAACGTGGTTTTGCGACACGACACCGCTTTACATTACGCTGCTTTGCATCATACGCTTGCGACATGATTGACGGTGAGAGCCCGCGAAATTTAATTCTGGTTTAAAAAAAAAAATGAATAATGGACGCGCTGCAGGA
Source organism: Sprattus sprattus (assembly GCF_963457725.1). Lineage (NCBI taxonomy): Eukaryota > Metazoa > Chordata > Actinopteri > Clupeiformes > Clupeidae > Sprattus > Sprattus sprattus. Next base: position 52,568,407 of record NC_137922.1, on the reverse strand, counting down.
AGGTGTAACTGTTACCACAGCCGCTGTTATACAATTGGGCATCGACACCCATTGCTAATGACAGCGTCATTACTTTATTGCAGCAGTGAAAATCAAGACATTACAGACGTGCAAATGCTGGGGTGGCCCATTCAAATCAACGGAACTTGTTTGAACATTTTGGAGAGCCGTATAATACGAGTATAATACAAGTGTAGCCATTTATTAGCAGATTCTGTTCCATTTTTCTCAATGATGGTCAAATAGTTGTAGTTTAAGATGCACTATTTCGTTAGTTTAGATTTCTTTTCAGTATTTCAAAAGTGAAGGAGCTGTGGGAGCACAAGAACAGTGAGCATCTAGCAGCGATTATCATAGACATAGCATATGTGTATGTCTTTGGCGTTTATAGCTTAACTATCTAGATTCTAAGTAGCATGGAGGTTTTTTTTGGTACTCCACGTAGATCATAAACCCTTGAAGATAAAAATGAAATTGGTTGGGAAATGTAAACGCTAATATGCTTTTTATCCAGATAAAACGCAGCTCCATCGTTTACTTGCGTTTGTTTACAGGACCATCTTCACTGTTGCACCAACGGGCTGAAGCGGTCAATGGGGCGTATGTGTAATGGCCAACTTCTTAATTTTCTTATTTTTATACGTGGCCATATAAGAAAATGTTTTTCTCATCATTATTGCTATAGCATATGAACAAACATTGAAAAGAAAGTTTTTTAATTAAATTAAACTTGATTTATCTTCTGAAAGTAGGCCTACATTAAAGAACCACTAAAAGTCTTAAGCACTGGACTAAATGTCATGCACTTTGTTTTAATCTTACTATTTAAAGATTCAATGGAAACGTTCAGTACAATCTGCGTAATTGTGGTACAGGTCGTGATGGATCACACTTTTAAGTACACCCCTATCCAGTAAAGCAAGAGGGCATATCGTGATATATATCGCTATCGTGATATAAAATAATCCATATCGTGATATATGTTTTTTTCCATATCGCCCAGCCCTAGCCCAACCTCAAACTGCAAGCAAGAATCTGATTGGCCTTTGTCAATATCTGTGTGTGTGTGTGTGTGTGTTTGTGTGTGCATGCAAGGATGAGGTCAGTGTGTTGTGTAATAACGCCCTTATCATCTTTAATAGACTCAGGGAGGGCCGTGGCTCTCTCCCTTCCCCAAGAGGAGAGTCAGTGAATGGGGCAGGATAAGCTCCAACACCCGGGGAGGCACTTGGTCATGGTTCCACACGGACCCGTTACATACTGTATGGTGGAGTCCAATTCATAGGGAGTCCAGTTTCATATTCTTTTGACCAGGGAGGCTTCCCCAGACATCATAAGGGGTTTAAACTCAGTCCCTGAGTCAGACTTGGGTTGGGAAACTCTGAATGTTGGGCAGAAGCCTCCGCCATTGCAACATAATGCAGGCGTTGAGCGTGTGTTAACGTCACGGCGTGCTCAGCTCATCTTTCACCACA
>NC_137922.1:52536932-52539432 GCF_963457725.1 Sprattus sprattus | reverse complement strand
TTACCTACAATAAATAAAGCAGGATTCCAGTCAATGGAAAAATGGCCTCTCCCCACCGGCATTTGTTGTTGTTTACGATTTTCTATCAGTTCTCACCACACAACGACGTCTCATCTTTGCTCCTTGAATGACGATATGTAATGGTATGGAGTTATTGAAACTTACTACGTGTAAAAAAGACTAGAAATTGAATGTTTATTTTTCATTGAATGTTTACATAAAGTTGCACTGGGTGCCTTTAAAGGATTGTATGACGTGTGTGTTTTGAAGTGTAATTTGGAGTGTGTGTGTGTGTGTGTGTGTGTGTGTGTGTGTGTGTGTGTGTGTGTGTGTGTGTGTGTGCAGTGGAATTTGTGGACCGTGTTGGGACTGCACTAGCCAATAGTGCGCGGCGGTTAGAGGTGGTACGGAACTGCATCAACTACATCTTCGACAACAAGATGTTGGAAGCCAAGAAGGTGAACACACCTAAAGTAACACACATACACTCACACTTTTGCACACATAAACATAAATGTGTAAGCAATCATACCAACACACACACACACACACACACACACACACACACATACACACACACACACATTGAAGCAAGTAAGGCAAGGCAAGTTTATTTATGAAGCACATTTCATACACAGAGGCAATTCAATGTGCTTTACATGAATAACAGCACAAGGAACAGCCGTATGAAACCAAAACACGAAATGATAAAGGATAACAATATTGATATCATGTAAAGAAAGGACACAGTTCATAAAGTAGTACTTAAAAGAACAAAGAGATAAATAATTAAAATAAAGTACACAGTACATCATTAAAAGTGAGGTTATAATTAAATTAAGCAATAAGAATAGAGTGCCAGTTTTAGAGCTGAATCATAGGCACTTGAAAACAAATTTTTAAATATATGAAGACATGTTGTTTGAGATGACTAAAACAACACTGTGTGTGTGTGTGTGTGTGTGTGTGTGTGTGTGTGTGTGTGTGTGTGTGTGTGTGTGCAGCTGATGCCAGCGGTGCTGCGAGCGCTGAAGGGCCGTGCAGCGCGTGTGTGTCTCACACAGGAGCTCAACCAGCACGTCCTGCAGAACCGAGCTGTGCTGGACGACCAGCAGTTTGATTACGTCGTCCGCATGATGAACTGCACCCTGCAGGTAAACACACACACTTATACATACTTGCACACATGCACACGCACACGCACACGCACGCGCGCACACACACACACACACACACACACACACACACACACACACACACACACACACCAATCCTATTTAAACATACACGCTCTTATATTCTACACACACTTTACACACTCTCTCTCTCACATTCATACACACTCCCTCTAAAGCACACACACACACACACACACACACACACACACACACACACACACACACACACACACACACACACACACACACACACACACACACACACACACACACCTGTATTTGAGAGACACAGACACCATCGCCATGAATATACTCATTGTCTTGGGTAATAAATATTTATGTGCATGTAAATGCAAATCTCGTGTATGTGTCTGCCCACACATGCACACATCAGTGTATGCACACATGCCCAGACATGCAAAACTAACAGCATAGCCACACAAATATATGATGTTTAAATAGGTCAAACATTGACCTGTTTCTTTGAATACACATATATCTACAGAAATACACACTCACTGTAGTCATTAAGTCTTTTAAGTGTTACACACACAAAACACGTTATGTGTTACACGTGGATGTGTTAATTTGTGTGTGTGTGTGTGTGTGTGTGCAAAATGCAACTAGGCGTGAGTATATCTTTGTTTGTGTGTGTGCATGCATGTTATTGTGTTTGTGTGTGTGAAATGTGGGTAAATGTGTATGTGTTTGTTTCTTTCTTAGGACTGCTCCCACATGGACGAGCACGGCATTGCAGCTGCCCTTCTACCCCTGGTCACTGCCTTCTGTCGAGTAAGTATCACACAGTGTGTGAGTGTGTGAGTGTGTGTGTGTGTGTGTGTGTGTGTGTGTGTGTGTGTGTGTGTGTGTGTGTGTGTGTGTGTGTGTGTGTGTGTGTGTGTGTGTGTGTGTGTGTGTGTGTGTGTGTGTGTGTGTGTGTGTGTGTGTGTGTGTGTGTGTGTGAGAGAGTGAATGTAAGGGGGAGGCTGGAGATGTGCATATTGTGCATATTTACTGACATAGTGTTCATAAGAGTGTGTAGAGTCATGACAAGTTTTTCAAGTTCCTCTGCCAATGCATTATAATTACATGTAGGGGAGTAACTCCTTCTGTGTGTGTGAGAGAGAGAGAGAGAGAGAGAGAGAGAGAGATGAAACATGACGACATGATATTTTGCAAACTGTGTATTTATTTATTTGTGTGTGTGTGTGTGTGTGTGTGTGTGTGTGTGTGTGTGTGTGTGTGTGTGTGTGTGTGTGTGTGTGTGTGTGTGTGTGTGTGTGTGTGTGTGTGTGTGTGTGTGTGTGTGTGTGTGTGTGTGT
>NC_137922.1:52531932-52534432 GCF_963457725.1 Sprattus sprattus | reverse complement strand
AGTCATGTAGTCAGCGATACACTCACTGACGCCCCATCTCACTCTGTGCGTTCCTCCCACTTGGTGTGGTGTGTGTGTGTGTGTGTGTGTGTGTGTGTGTGTGTGTGTGTGTGTGTGTGTGTGTGTGTGTGTGTGTGTGTGTGTGTGTGTGTGTGTGTGTGTGTGTGTGTGTGTGTGTGTGTGTGTGAGTGTGAGTGTGTGTGAGAGAGTGTGTCTGTGAGAGAAAGAGACCTGGCTGTGACCTGACCCAGTCATTTCATAATTAAAAGTCACCCTTGTGTAACCTAGCCCAGGTTATGAAAGCAGCCCCAAAGTGTGTGTGTGTGTGTGCCATTGTGTAAGCCATTCCTGTCAGACTCAAGCAGGGATTTGTCAGAGCCACGCTGACTGGGTAATGTGTCTAGAATACCCTCCCTATCTCATTTCTGCATTTTTATCGGCTTCTGTTTCAACAACATTTGTCAGCTTTTACGTCACACATACACACAAATAAATTCCAAATGAAATGAAAATCAAATTAAATTCCGCAACTGCACCTATTCCCAGCCCCGAAACGTTCCAGAAGGTCCCGGAGAGGGTCCGGTCCCGGGGCCCCACTCTGTGGGATAGAACGTTCCGGCGCGGCGGCGTTTGTAAACAGGCTGGCATCGGCGCTTCTCTGTGTTTACTCCCCCCGGCTTGTTTTGATTATGCTCTGGTCGGTTACTGGTGCCAAGATCCCATCACAGACTATGACCAGAGGGCAGATTCATACACACACACACACACACACACACACACACACACACATACACTCACTCACACACACACACACACATACATTCTCACTCATTGTACCCTTGCTTACATCCATACACACATTCATCATTGACTTATTTACATTCATACACAAACACACACACTCTCAGCTATTAATCATGCACTTATACTTACATTTATACACATATGTACGTACTGAAACACACACACACACAGTCTTCTTATACACATACATGTGCAGAATATGCACACAAATACACATTATAGACTTAAACGCATTCACACTCACAAACACAAACTATAGACTTATACACATTCACACATACAAACACACACTATAGACTTATACGCATTCACACACACAAACACACACTATAGACTTATACGCATTCACACACACAAACACACACTATAGACTAATACGCATCACACACACAAACACACACTATAGACTTATACGCATTCACACACACAAACGCACACTACAGATGTCATGACAGAGGCATGTAACCTACTCTCAGAACATAATCAAGACATTTGTTTTTATACCAGTGGCAGTAACGACTGTACACAGTAGCATGCCGGTGTGTGTGTGTGTGTGTGTGTGTGTGTGTGTGTGTTGAAAGCCATTTGCTGTTCTGTAATGGATGGAGAATGAGATGCATGCTTCCTGAGGGAGCTGCAATGGCTGCTTGCAGTGGAACGGAAATGTTTTCTGAATAATTGAGTGAGATGTGATCTGAACATTTGAGTGTTTCTGAGTGTGTGTGTGTGTGTGTGTGTGTGTGTGTGTGTTAAGAGCATCAAGTAATGTTGGTCTCCTGTTTTTCTCCATTTTGCTTTCCTCTTCTCTCTTCTTTTCTTTTGCTTTCTATCTTCTTCCCCTTCTCTTCCACCCTTTTATTTCTATCTTTACTCCCTCCCTCTCTCTCCCGCTCTCTCTCTCTCTCCCCCTCCCTCTCCATCTCTCTCTCTTGCTCTCTCTCCCCTCTCTTTTGCTCCCTCACTCTTTTTTCTCCCTCTTTCTTTCTCTATTTCTCACCTTGCCTGCTTCTCTCTCCCTCCCTCCCTCCCTCTCTCTCTCTCTCCCCCCTCTCTCTCTCTCCCCCCTCCCTCTCCCTCTCTCTCTCTCTCTCTCTCTCCCCCTCTCTTTCGCTCCCTCACTCTCTTTCTCTCCCTCTTTCTTTCTCCATTTCTCACCCTGCCTCCTTCTCTCTCTCTCCCTCTTTCTCTCTCTCCATCTCTCTCTCCAGCCTAAGTTGCTGCGGCCCATCCTGCTGCCCGGTGAGGAGCTGGTGATGGACGGCATGCGTGTGCACCTGGTGTCTGACGGCCGAGAGGAGGCCACGGGGCTGATGGGAGGCCCGCCGCTGCTGCCCGCAGAGGGCGCCATCTTCCTCACCAACTACCGCCTCATCTTCAAGGGCACGCCCAACGACCCGCTGGGTGAGCAAACACACTCACACACACACACACGAACACACACACACACACACACACACACACACACGTAGGTGCTATTATTAGCATCTTCCTCGCTTCGCATAATGTCATCCCTGATCTTCAAGGACATGCCCAGTGACCCTCTAGGTAAAGGACACGGTGCATGAATATGGACACACACACACACACACACACACACTGATTAAATGACTTAATGTTTTGTGTGTGTGTGTGCAGTGGGGGAGCAGGTGGTGACGCGGTCGTTCCCTGTAGCGTCTCTGACGAAAGAGAAGCGCAT
>NC_137922.1:52521932-52524432 GCF_963457725.1 Sprattus sprattus | reverse complement strand
CTAGTTTAGGGGTCTGGATAGCGCTAAAATCTATTAACGAATAGGCTGGAGTCACGTCTGCGCTATAAACCAATAAGCAGAGGCCCTGGATATGGTGGGTGGGGTTATCCCCTCAAATCTAGGCTACGAAAGATAATCTGCTCAGTCTAAGAGACACAGTTAAGCAAGAATATCTGATCATTTTAATAATGAGAACACATTAGCAAATTAGCAAATAAAGTAAACTATGGAAACCGAGGACATTGTTCATGTTTTATTACAGAAACCATTCCATGGGGTGAGTTACAATGACAAGTTGGCCATTAAAGCAACAGGTAGACCAATTCCAAAGATTGAAATCACCAAAAGCAACGGCAGAGTCAGTGTCGTGAGTGCTACATGGTTTGCTAGGTAGGCTACTCGTGGGTGACTGGTAGCATTACCAACAATCGGTTATATTGCTGGCCCTGTTTACTAATGAATGTCAACTCTCCAACGTGGTCTTTTCATGGATTTACTGATATAAAAAATATTGACAGGGCAATCAAGCGCCACGACAAATGTCAAGACCACGTTGGTGCTGCTATCCGCCTTTCATTGCTAGGCGGCACCATGCCTATAGAGCGGTTAGTGGATGAGGGTGTGCGGCTGCAAATTCAACAGCACAACGCTAAAGTGCGTGGCAATAGGGAGGTGGTAAAACGTCTGTTAGATGCAACGGCTTACCTAGGCATGCTAGAGTTGTCTTTCAGGGGGCATAACGAAGGGGAAAATTCTGACAACAAGGGCAATTACAGGGAACTTGCGGAGGTGATAGCGAAGTATGACCGTGTTCTGGCAGAACATCTGGAAAGCTCCACCGTCTTCTCACAGGCATGTCAAAAACAATCCAGAACGATCTAATTGCAGCCATTCACCATTCGATTGAAACAGAGCTAGAAAAGGAACTTAACAGGGCACACTTCTTTTCCTGGCAAATTGACGAGACCACAGACATTAGCTGTCATTCTCAGCTGTCTGTCATCTTGCGCTATGTTGATGACCACGGTACAATTCAGGAACGCCGTTTTTCTAGCCAATAATACTTGAGAAAAAGGATGTAAGTGAATGATTCAGAGCATGATGCATTTGAAATGGCATCAATTATGGTCTTGTGTCTTCATTCTTCTTAAAACAATTGTAGCTGAAAATAATCAGACATATTACAACCAATAGCTTCAGTCATTGAGTGGAAAAAATAGGCCCAATGATTGGCCCAGAATCTTTTATTTAGTTTTACAAATCAAGAGTAGTCCTGATTTGACTAATTGCCTTTGCATCCTTTCCTTCTGGCCTGGACTAGTCCATCAAAGACATGCTGCCCACCAGCTTTCAAAGTACAATGCTGCCACTGGTGAATTTATCAATTTTATTCACAAAATTATCCCTCCCGGCTATTTTGTGCTGTAGTTCACCAAAACACCCTGAAACAACTTGAGTCTCACATACTTATGCCACCAACAGTACAAACGGGCCAATGGCAACCAAGCGCGCAGTCCTTCCTCCCTCACTTTAAAAACCACCAGCCGCCACTGGTGTGTGTGTGTGTGTGTGTGTGTGTGTGTGTGTGTGTGTGTGTGTGTGTGTGTGTGTGTGTGTGTGTGTGATCTCATCTCTGTCAGAGAGGATGCCTTAAACCATATTAATGAAATCCACTGAGTTCACCTGGGCTGTGCTTTAGGCTGTACTGCCATGTTCCATCAACCTCCTCCCATGGAGATCTTGCTCTGTTGACTCACACATGTACACACTCTCCTCTTCAGCAGGACACGTCCTAACTCTGCGTGTAACTCTTTGTAACTGTGTGTTGTTGTTGTTGTCATGACGCAGGGTGGGAAGCAGGACTCGTTCTAACTCCGTCCCTTTGTGTGTGTGTTGTTGTTGTGGTTGTTGTTGTTGTTGTCATGGGGCAGGGTGGGAAGCAGGACTCGTTCCAGCAGTGGGAGCTGGTGCCCATCGAGGTGTGTGACGTGCGGCAGGTGAAGAACAGCTTTAAGAAGCTGATGAAGGCCTGCGTGCCCTCGTCCTCCACCAGCGACCCCAGCATGTCCTTCCACCGCTGCCTGGAGGAGTCCGAGTGGATGTGCCTGGTGAGCTTTACGCAACCTAACCAATCAGGCCACTGTTGCTTTAGTTAACCAATCAGGTCCACTGTTGCTTTAGTTAACCAAGTGTGTGTGTTTTAGTTAACTAATCAGGCCCACTGTTGCTTTAGTGAACCGTGTGTGTGTGTGTTTAGTTAACCGTGTGTGTGTTTCAGTTATTCAACTGTGTTTTTTAGTTATCCAACTGTGTTTGCGTGTGTGTGTGTGTGTGTGTGTTTTAGTTATCCATCTGTGTTGGTGTGTGTGTGTGTGTGTGTGTTTAGTTGAATTGCTTTAGGTAACCGTTTGTGTGTGTAAGTGTGTGTGTGTGCGGGTCTAGATAGAGGCTTTTAGATTTGCAACAGGCATATCGTTTTTAATATTAAAGATGTTTTATG
>NC_137922.1:52506932-52516932 GCF_963457725.1 Sprattus sprattus | reverse complement strand
TAGGCTCTCTCCCCCTCTCTTGTGCAGCACTCCTTCTCCAGCTCGCTGCTGATGTCGTCCAACCTGAGCCACCAGCGGCGCTCGCAGGGCGTGTACCTGCAGGAGAGCGGCGTGGGCTCTTCCATCAACCTGTCCATGGACTGCGAGGCCTCGGCCGGATCCACGCCGGCAGCGGGCCGCACCAGCACCAGCACCCTCTACTCGCAGTTCCAGAGCACGGAGAGCGAGAACAGGTGGGCGGCATTTCCAAGGCTCGGCCTATCAGGTTGACTAATGTGCGAGGGAACTGTGGATGGGCAGAAGGGACGGCCAATAAGTGCACTGCCATTTGTTTACGGTCGTGATTCTGGTTATGGTATTTGACAAACAATTCTTGTCCAAAGGGGCTTGTGTAACATATTGGAAAATATCTAATATTAAGAAGATTAAAAAATATTGGCAGTTTGTTTGTGCCAAGTGGCTTGGGAAAGAGTTTGTTTTGTTTGTTCTTTCCGGAATGGAACTTAAGAATACGAACTGTTGCCGTCGATGGGGCTTTTGTAATTTGCCTTAAGTACCAGGTGCTGTTATTGTTCGTGTAATGTGTGCTTGAATGGATCTAAAGTGTGTGTGTGTGTGTGTTTCTGTGTGTGTGTCTGCAGGAGCTAGTATCCTTTACAAGAAGGGTGCACTGCTCAAGCCATGGAAGCCGCGCTGGTTTGTCCTGGACAAGACCAAACACCAGGTACTGGAGCAGAGGCCACATCAGGCTCATATGTCATGTGTCATGTGTCATGGGTCTGTCTGTGTGTGTTGGCAAAGGCTCACCTCTACATTTAATATTCTGCCTTTTCTCTCTACCTCTCTCTTCCTTTCTCTCTCTTTCCTTCTCTGCTGCCCTTGTCTTTTTCTGACTTCTGACCCTCTTGCTTCTCCCCCAATCCTCTTACCCCCCCCCCCCCCCCCTTCTCTATTCATCCATCTCCTCTCCCATCCCTCTATCTGCCTATCTCTCCCTCTATCTGGCTGTCTCTGTTTCTCTCTCTCTCTGTGTCTGTAGTTGCGTTACTATGAGACCCGTAAGGATAAGGAGTGTAAGGGGATGATTGAGCTGGCGGAGGTGGAGGCTGTCATTCCCAGCATGCACACCATGGGGGCGCCCAAGCAAATTGAGGAGAAAGCCTTCTTCGACGTGAGTACTCACTCCTCTTCCTCTCCCCTTCCTGTTACCAGGGTTACCACTAGTAAGTTCTATTGCCATGGAAGTGGACCATCTCCGATGCTCGGCTGGGATGTAGACAGAGCAGATCATTGTTTGTGTGTGTGTGTGTGTGTGTGTGTGTGTGTGTGTCTCGCAAGCAGTGTGACAGGACAGTATGAGTTACATTCAGTGATTTCTTTCAGTGATGAATTAAATCAAGGTCCTTGATTCAAAAAAAAAAAAAAAAATACTTGAGCCTGTCCATCCAGACTAGATTTTGACCTGTGTGTGTGTGTGTGTGTGTGTGTGTGTGTGTGTGTGTGTGTGTGTGTGTGTGTGTGTGTGTGTGTGTGTGTGTGTGTGTGTGTGTGTGTGTGTGTGTGTGTGTGTGTGTGTGTGTGTTTGTGTGTGTGTGTTTATCTCCACAGCTAAAGACGACCAAACGTGTGTATAACTTCTGTGCCGAGGACAGCCAGAATGCTGTGTTGTGGATGGACAGTATTCAGAGCTGCCTCTCGGACGCGTAGGAGGGGACAGGCCTCAGCGCCAAATGATCGACCAATCACACCTTTCAGCCACATCGCACGAGCCCGGCCTCCGGGGGGGTCTCTTGACGGACAGCTCTGTGGAGCCAATCACTTGAGTCCCCGCCCCCGGTGGATGGGTCGAGACTGATGTGGCGTTGGGCGGGGCCTTTAGCGTGAGGCGCTCTCTGTTCGGTGTTTCCTGTCGAACTTTGATGATGTCACATCACCATGTCTCTATGTTGATTTTTTTTTAATGAAAGAAAGAAAAAAGACTAAAAAAAAAGAAGAAGAAGAAAAGAAAAGCCCCCTGAATTCTTGGCTGGCCTTAATCTACCCCTCCTGTTCAACACACACTCACACCCACGTACGCAGGTGTGTGTGAGTGTGTGTTTGTGTGTATGTATATGCATCAGTCTCACTAACCACTAGCCCAACTGACCCTACTTTGCAGAGGATTTTAAGGCATGATGTCACTCTAAGTCCAGTTTACTGAAGCAGGGGCACCAGTGTGGACCAGCATGCACCACTACCACACCCCCTCACTCCACTGCCCCAAAAACACATGGGACAGAGACAGACACTTGCCACGGTGATACCCATGTTACCCCATGCCCCCCTCCTGTCCTGGTCTCACAGCTCTGCACTGCCAGCGGAGCAACAGTTAAACACACACACACACACATACACACACACACACAAACTCATACACTCTCTCTATCTCTCTCTCTCACACACACACACACACACACACAAACTGCCGAACCCACCCTTTAATCTGTGGCGTCGTGGCTATGCTCCTTTTGCTTTGGCTTTGCACAAGTCCAGCGGGTCATGAAGGACTTTTACCCCCCCCCCCTCCTCTCTCTCTCTCTCACGTGGGTGAAAGGAAGAAGGTCGGCGTGGACGTCAGCACCCTCTGCTGAGCAAAGCTTGTATTATTCTTCCCACCTCCGGGACCATCTCTTGGCTTTCCCCGCTCACTCTCGTGCCAGTTGGAGATTACCTGTGCTCAGATTGTTCGCTCGTTTACAGTGAAGTCACTCCAGTTTCTCCTCAGCAAGCAGATATATATATGCAGAAAACCACTTTATTACACAACTGAAGGGACGATGCAAGGAAAAAGGAGGGATATATTTTGATAGTAAATGTATGTATAGAATGAATCGTTAAATAATACCTTTTAAGATGGGGTGTTGGCAGCGCCTAAAGTAAAGGGGTAGGGCAGTGTTGGTGTCTTTTACATCCCATAATGATGCAAGGCTGTAGCTGGCTGTTGCGACCATTCTCCGTAGAGAGGTTAGAGTTCAAAAGGTCAGAAGCGGACTGACCAATAGTTGTTTTAAAAGCTGTTTTGTGCAACACAGCTGTCGTCGTGGCAACGCATACACATCTTGTTACAAATTTCTGAAGCCGGCATAGAAACAGCAGCAGTGGAATCAGCGGTGCAGGGCAGTGGAGGTGTCTGCTTTAAGGGGGGCACGAAGACAAACACACAAACACACACAAATCACTGTGTGTAGACTGTATGTAAAATGTGTGTGTGTGTGTGTGTGTTTGCATTTGTTCTGTCTCAATGTCGCCCTGGTTGTTACACCGCAAATGGGTCGTCACCGGTTCAGTTCTGCCCTGTGAGTGTGTGTGTGTGTGAGGACTTCATCTGCTGTATTCAGCATGTCTTCCAGAAACAGTGTTTTAGCCTGTAAGCCTGTTAGCCTCAGGCTGCAGGCCAGCACAGGAGTGTGTGCGTTCCGCTGCAGTGTTTTCCCCTCAGCCAGGAGATGTAGCCATTAGCGATTTTTAGCCAAGCCATTAGTTAATTGGTCTGTCTGTTTTTCCCCCCCGCTGGGCTATCTCAATATGCCGAAAAAGTATCACCTGTTTATCGTACCTATCAACTTTCTTCCTCTCCATTTAACGGTGCAACCACAAGAACCCAGCTAGTTCCACTCATCTCTTGACACACACATGCATACACACACATGCAGTTGACATTACAGTGTAAAATAAGGTTGTACTGCTGTTTCATTGAACTTTTTTGTTTTCGAATTGTAGATTTTTGTTCTAATAACGGCTTTGTATATACTACTCAGAGTTGTATGTAACATTTATGGTAGTAATTTATTTAACTTTTTTTTGTCTTCTTTAGAAACAAAAGTTCTTCTTCAAGCACCTCTGTTTTTGAGTTAGATAAATCAAATATGTGCCATTTGTTTATCTCTGTATTAACGTGACTAATGCTTTTGTTTTTTGACTTTAAATACTGCTAATGGGTAAAAAAAACGTAAAAAACCTAATTGTGTCGTTTAAAGAAGTTGGTTTAAAATGGTGGTCCTAATTCTCCCTTGTGTGCCCATGAAGAGAGGTGTGTGAAAGAGGAAATGCATCAGACTGAGTTTTGTTGCTACCATGGTGATTTTTTTTGTTTTGTTTTTCCAACAGTTACGGTTTGGTTGTGAGTTTGGGGGCTTTACTCTCTCACACTCTTAACACACATTTCACAGGCCTACCCTGATTTCCTCACAGTTTTCTTGATGCACAATCTCCTCAACTTTCCTGCAGAACAAAAAAGCAATTAGAACATTTTTTTTGTTTGGTTCTCGTTCCCTTCTTTTTTTTTTTTAAGAAATAGAAATTTTCTTCTGAGCCGGGTTCTTTTTTGTCAATCATGTAAAATATTTTTTAGGATTAAAAATGAAAACATGGTGCGTTTCATTGTCACTGGGCCTTGTTTTTGTTTCGTTTTTAAATTTTTAATTGTATGTCTCTTCTCTGCTTCCAAGGCGTCTGTCTTGTGTGAGTCATACTAGTTCGGTTTCCTGTTTGTTTTGTAAAGTGTTCTTTCTTTCTTCATTTGGTTATGTTGGAATCCAAACAGAAGACCTTCAGGTCCGCTTCCCCTCCTCCTGCACCTTTGTCTATCCAGAGGGAATGTCCATCTGTGCTGTACAGTCCTGAGTCCTTTAATAAACGCTGATGGTAGGCCATTAAACAGCTGCACAGGAGTTCCCATCAAATGATTTACATCCCCCACCCGCCTCAGTCCAACACGGGTCTCAATGGCTGATCCTCATAGAGACCAGTATAAGGGATATGTTAGGTTGGGGCGCAGCCTGGGTTCAGTTTGTCTCCTACCCGATGATTTACCCCTATTCCCTCTCTGCCCTGCATTAGAATAAAGGAAATGTGTTGGAAGGGCAGAAGTAATTGTGGTGCAACTAGACCAGTCGTTTTCCTAAACATGCTTTCCATCTGCCCTGCTGTGTGTCCCAGATGATCTCATCCCCTGATTAGCCAAACACCTTTAATAAAGAGCATGTAAATTACAGAGGGGTAGACAGTGTGTGTGTGTGTGTGTGTGTGCCCCCAGGGGTGGGTTTGAGATGTGGCCTACTTCAAGTGGAGAACAAAAGGCCTGGCAGAGCGCACTTTGTTTGGATGCACCGTGAGCACTGAAGATCGGCGTTCAACAACCAGGCATCAGCGGTGTGGATGTTAGGAGGTCATTAGCAGTGGTGTAGTCCAGGGTATACGCAGGTATACAGAGTATACCCACTTATTTTTCAGTCAGCGTTGCGTATACCCACTTCTCAAAACAGGGCGTTTATTCTGTGCTGTATGGGCTGCTTAAAAAAAAATTGTATACCCACTTCTCCAGGGACCACTACACCACTGGTCATTAGTAATATGGTGAAAAACTTGGCTGTTACACCTGGGGCAGTATGTGGTGAAGTGAAAACAATCATATGTGGAGATTACTTTTCAACTTTCGCATATTAGCTCTTGGGGGTTGTATGCACTCTAAGGTGAAAGAGCATAGCAGCTCATAGTAACAACACAGATGTATAACTGCATGCTCCCTACTTCAATTTTAAGTAGGGAATAAATACTACGTGTGTGTGTGTATTTATATTTTTATATATATATATATATAAATAATGTACAGTACCAGTCAAACGTTTGGACACACCTTCTAATTTTTTGACAAGTTTTTTTCTTTACTTTTATTATTTTCTACATGGTAGATAACTTTTTGTTTGGTACGTCATTACGTATGTGTCATTTTCTAGTTAAAATTTCTACAGTATTAATCTACAAGGTAGAAAATAATAAAAGTAAAGAAAACACTTCTCCAAAAAATTGAAGGTGTGTCCAAACTTTTGACTGGTACTGTATACAAAACTGATGAGGGGTTATGTGCTGCTGGGCGGGTCTCCATGATGTCTACCTGTAGGGTCAGGTAAGAAGGAAAACCTTACTAATGCCACAGTTACATAAATCATTGACTGATGTGGTCCTGTACTGAGATTCAGGCCAATGGAAGGTCCTGTTCAGATCCTTTTCTGTCCAACGTCTGACAGCCATAGACCCAACATACATGCACTTGTCCATTGGTAGGTGTTAACAGACTCAACATTAGACTGCGCTCTTCCAAGAAAACGTTCTCAGCCTTCATGCTAGTAAAGATGGCCATGGCGGTGAAAAAGCAAACTCGGCTAGTTACTTTTAGTTTAAAATACTCACTTTATTTTTACTGATCAGATGCAGACCTGCCAAGTCCCCTCTATGACTTAAGCTGTTTTTACCAGAAACGACAAATGAAATTGATATGGATAAAATTGTTATGCCTGTCTTCTGTAATGATGAAGTGATATAATAAAATATAACATTTTATCAGTCCATTAAAAATATACAAATATCAACATTTTTGTACAGAACAAAAACCCAGTTTGATCGCTTACTCTAATAAAATGGTGGGGGAGGGATGTTTGTCCTCCAGAAGCAAGTTAATTTTTGTGTGAAATACTTCAATCTGTGAAAACCTAAAGAACAGCACTAGTTTGGGGCAAATTTTGCTAGGCGATATGTTAAGGATAACATTATTTAGGGCCCTCTTTGAGGTAAAACCGTGCAAATTGCTCTTATGGACACCACTGGTTAACCATGAGAGATGTACAAGTCATCAGACCATGCAGACCTTTTGTATTGAAATATGCAGGTTTGCAACTGGAACAACAAAAGGACTGACAACATATATTTGTCTAAAAGTGTAGAGAGCTGGGTGGTCATTTGAAGCCAATTCTGTAATGCTCGGTGATGCTGTGGACGGCTTCCATAGTAGAAGCATGTGGGCGACGAGTATAACACAGTGGAGCAGACATAGGAGCGAAGTCCACTGCGGACTGAAACCTAAACACCAACTAAAAATGTCTGCCAGGTTGGAAAGAAGCTTCACACACAGAGAGTTTTGTTTGTACCTGGATTACATCTAGGCTATGGGCTACATCCAAGCGCACCCTGAAATTGAAAATAAGGCATACGAAGACTTAATCATGAGAAGTCTTGAGTTTCCACTCAATGTCTAATACCACATAAATCAGTTGGGAGTTCTGCATTAGACCTGCCCCTACTCACAGTAAAGCCACCGTTTATGAAGCAGAAAATGAACACCAGTCGAGTATGTGCGTGAAGGACCACGCCATCTAAGCATCTCCTCATGGTGATGGGACCGTTTCCATGATGTTTGTTCCGTTTTTTTTTTTTGTCCAGTACATAATTGCCCCCACCACAAAAGTGCCAGCCTCTCTCTGCTTTCAATCCACAAGCCCCAACCTCCCTAGGTCCCCACTGAACTGCACTGAAAAACACCAACTGATTGACTGCAGATCCCCCAGTCCATGTCGTACCCAAGTCAACATGAATCCCAGAGTACTTCACTGCTCGGGCATCAGAGTCCAGTCCAGTTTCTCACCTCCTCATGTGTGACAGACCCACTAGATCACTTCCTGCCATCACTTCACGCTGCCCTGACTGCATCAGACTGTGCCCGAAAGGTAAAAGACCTTCAGAGACCGTTGTAACATTGTTTCTTGTGGCCGGTCATGTTAAGCTTGCGGCAGGTATCGGTAGTGTCTGAACACAGCCATGTAGCACAAGGGGATGGGGGGGGGGCGTCATTCGGGCACATCCGCCCCCAATGACTGGTGTGTGCTGTACCCTGCGTCCATGTTAGACTGAATCCTACTTCAGGCACTTCTCATGTAGACCTCATCTCGCACTAACTCAGTGTAAATGTCAATCAAATGGCTTGACCGAAACAGACCCTGTATTTAATCTTGATGACGGCCTCAGCCTCCCTCTCTCACACGCGCGCGCACACACACAAGCACACACACACAAACCAGTTTGAAGGCAGAAATGACTTGCCTTTCCTGCCCGTTAAAATTCCCCAGTAAGACCAGTGAGGAGTGGAGTTAAGAGAGAAAGCAGTATTTTGGTTGCTTATACAGTAATCACATAAATTAGATTTCTACAATATGCAAAATAATATTGGTTAAATTCAAAAAATAGGATTTTAAACATACAGCAACAGAAATAAAAGGCAATCATTTTGGCTTCGGAAACAAACCTTTTTTTTTTCCTTTCCTTTTGAAAATGTCACTGATATATATAGATATATATACTGTTGAAAGCAGTATGCTGGGAGACCCGAGGCAGAAACAGAAGAAAACAATACACACACAAACGCACTCACTTGCTCTCACACACACACACACACACACACACACACACACACACACACGTACTATAGCACAGACGTATACGTCTCCACCTCACACTCCTACAAGTGCAAAATAAAATAGCTTTCAAGAAAAAAAAAGGAAAGGAACATTGTTGTAATCCAGAGATTTGGTACCATAAAGCGCTACTTTAGATATGACTGTTGAAGAACAGTAGGCCTAGGCCTGCTACTGAAAAAGAAAAAAAATATAAATTTAAAATAAAATAAAACCGAAGAAGGTGTGGATACTAGGAGAGCATGGTGTCACTCTACAGCTATGAGTCTTCAGCTCGATTTTTTTTCTTCTTCAGTTTTTCCCTGTTTTTTTGTTTAATAAGTTCAAATTTTGACCGTTGTCCTAATGGCACAAGAACGAGACCACAGCGACGTGACGTCCCACGGAGCAGTCTTAAACAGTGACTAAAAGGTTGGACATATACTTTTTTTTGTTTTTTTATTTTTCTTGGTTCGTCTTTCTTTTGTTTGTTTGACTTAACGATAGACTTGAGCGAGGGGTGGGATGTGCACTGTACGTACGCATGTACGGGGCGGGGCGGGGCGGGGCGGGGCGGGGGGTAGGCCATCATTAGGTTGAGGGTTGGGGGTGGGGATAGTTTGGAGGGTTGGGGTCAAACTTAAGGCAAATGTCGTCACAAATGTATTTCAATGCGAAAGAACAAGTGCTGAATATTTCAACTTGATATTGTTCAGAAAACACAAGTTCTCAAAAATTGCTTTTCATGAAGATTTCTAGATGTTGGCATTATATAGGTAGATAATTATATATTTAGGTAGATAATGTTTTGGTTCATTTTTTTTATATCAATTTTTCTTAGGGCAACAACTGGACAAACGTAAGTTAATACAATCAGAAGGTCTTGGCTAACTAGCTAGATCAAAAAATTGCTTGTATATGCTTTGAGTATAATGCTTCACATGCGATTTAAAATCTGAAAGGAAAGAAAAAAAACAAAACTTAAAAAAAGAACATTTAAAACCTGAACTGTCAAAATATATTTTTTGTACTTGCCACCAAGAAGGCCAACTTACTAAATCAATTTGACTTAAATAAAAATGGCAAACAATTGTTATTATTGCACATGATAAGGAGGCCAAACTCTCGAGATGGAGAGAGAGAGAGAAAGAGAGAGAGGAGAGAAAGAGAGAGAGGTAGAGAGAGAGAGAGAGAGAGAGAGAGAGAAAGCCATCTCGAGAGCTGGCCCCAGGATATATCTCCTGACTCCCGACAAGCACTTGAGCACATTCAACTGATTTCAAATCTAGAGGAGATTTGGACACTCTGGGTTGTCCCAGTCGAACGTCTGAAGCGCTCCAGCGCCCTCGCATGGACCGGAGGTCAAACTTTTTCTTTGTTTTTCTTTTCTTTAAAAATAATACTTCCATTTTTTAGTTTTGTTTCTTGTGCTTACATACACAGCAAAGAGAGCGTTGCATAAGTGCTTCTTAAGCGCTGTCGTCTGATTGGGTTCTAAAGAAGAGAACATGATTTGATTGGGCACAATGGGACTGCTTTTGGTGGGGGGGGGGGGGGGGGGGGGGGGGGGGGGGGGGGGGGGGGGGGGGGGGGGGGGGGGGGGGGGGGGCAGATCTGTAATATTGGTGGTGATGACAGAGGTGTTGAGGTGGAGTAACCTGTGCTTAACTGAAAGCAAAAACAACCAGAGGAACCAAAAAGGAGAGGAGAGAAGGAAAGAAAAACAGAGAGAGAAAGAG
>NC_137922.1:52499432-52504432 GCF_963457725.1 Sprattus sprattus | reverse complement strand
TAGAGGCGCTGTCTGACGACAGACACACTCCAAACCTGCAGTGGACGCACAGACGGACAGACAACACAACTTATTATCGTGCCAAGTGATTCATCATTCTGATCAGAAACAGCAAGAGAGTGTGTGTGTGTGTGTGTGTGTGTGTGTGTGTGTGTGTGTGTGTTTTACCTGGATCGAGATTTAACTTGTGTTGCATAGTTTATCTCTTTGTCCTCCCAGATATCCTCCTCTTCCTCCTCACAGTCTTCAAACTGCTGTATCTTCTCCTTACAGCACGCCTCAAACGCAGCTGCATTGGCCTGCACACACACACACATTTTTTAATTTAGCAGAAAAAGTGACATGTGTGTTAATTTTGAGTGTGTGTGAATTGTGTGAGTGTGAGTGCGGGAGACAGAGTGAGAAGACATACAAGAGACTTACACTATTTTCCTCAGCATCGATATTGAAGTTGATTTCAGCAATGCGGTCAAATGTAGCACTGCAAGACAGTTAAGGACAAGTCAATGACAATGATCACAACGACACATATGCACACCTTTTAATAACGCAAGGCACAATGGAGTGTGTAAGAGTGTGTGTGTGTGTGTGTGTGTGTGTGTGTGTGTGTGTGTGTGTGCAGGGTACCCCCAGGATTTTTCATCTCAAATTTAAGACTTTTTAAGACCTTTTCAAGACCACTTTAAATGAAATTTAAGACCAACATCGCACCTTTCCTGATATGTATATGAATAAAATAAAAATAAAAAATCCTAAGACAGAACCATTTAAAACAATGACTGTGAGGGGTGGACGTGTGTGTGTGTTTGCGAATTTCCCTCTTTGTAATTATAATTGGGTTATTTGTTAAAAATAAGTTATTAATAAACAAACATTCATTAAATAACAAAACCATTGAGAAATAGTCCTCTAAATAACCTCACCAACACGCCAAATAAAAGATTACCAGGACTACAAAAATGTAGCAAAATAGGCTGTTCTGGCCTCTGCTTATTCAGGTCAGCAAATGTATATAATTTGTATTGTTGTTAGGGAAACAAACACCGTTTATTATTGGACTTTTACTTTGACATCATTAAAATGTTCCTCTCGTGGAAATGGCAACAGCTGTTATCTAGAAACATATTTATGCGATGTAATGCTAAACACGTAGTGAGAACAGTACATAGGCAACAACGAAGTGCACCTGTTGGTCTTACAAAAGAACCACCAGAATGACTGAATAAAGTGTTATGAATATCTCAGCCTTCACATATAATGGGGAAAAAACAGCCTGTGTCACTGTTATCTGACGTCCTGTCCAGCACGTCTTTCTGCCGTTATCAATCGGTTTTGCTATCCTTGTTAATTTATTTGATCTGTATAGGTGTTTATGTTGTTCAATCTCATATGTAAGGGATAATGTATAGAACGCAGGTCCTTATCGGAAAATAAGTCCCGACAGGGTGAACCGGACACCG
Organism: Sprattus sprattus; assembly: GCF_963457725.1. Taxonomy (NCBI): domain Eukaryota; kingdom Metazoa; phylum Chordata; class Actinopteri; order Clupeiformes; family Clupeidae; genus Sprattus; species Sprattus sprattus. The sequence goes on along the minus strand of NC_137922.1, from coordinate 52,502,972 downwards.
ACGCGAAGCGGAGGTGTCTTGCTTCGCCCTGAAGGGACTTATTTTCCGATGAGGACCTGCGTTCTATACATTATCCCGCTTATTATACAGCAACTTGCCAAAACAAAAAAATAACTTAACACAGTGTGTCTTTTTACAATGTATTTGTTACTATACGTAGTGTTAGAAAGCAGAGAAATAGTTCGCCAAAGACGTTGAACTTCAAAGACGTTGAACATTCTTTAGAACACAGCTGCTCAACCGTCCGCTGAAACTCCATTGATAAGTTACCGGACTCAATACTTTCGGAATGATACGAAAGACCTATATCAGAAGCACAAAACCCGTTGCCATTGACAGCACAGCGGTCATTATATGCTGGTCATTATGTAAGGGATAATGTATAGAACGCAGGTCATTGTTATTCCTTGACAGCGGTCATTAACTGCATAGCAACGGTCAGTTATCGGAAAATAGTTGACCGCAGAACGTTGGGAAGCCCCATTCAAGTGAATGGAGCATTCTACAGCATTAAGAAGAGCCGTGTAATAAGTAAGGGATAATGTATAGAACGCAGGTCATTGTCGGGAAAATAAGCCCCGACAGGGCGAACAGCACCCCGACGCGAAGCGAAGGGGTGTTGATTCACCGTGAAGGGGCTTATTTTCCCGACAATGACCGGCGTTCTATACATTATCCCTCTTATTATACGGCTAAAACAAAAAAAAATACTTAACACAGTGTGTCTTTTTACAATGTATTTGCTTTTGTTACTATACGTAGTGAGGTTAAAAAGCAGAGAAATAGTTCGCCAAAGACGGTGAACTTCAAAGACAGTTGAACATTCTTTAGAACACAGCTGCTCAACCGTCCGCTGAAACTCTCTTGATAAGTTACCGTACTACTTGCGGAGTGCTACGAAAGATGTGAATCAGAGGCAAAAAGGCCACTTTCCTTGACAGCGGTCATTAACTGCATAGCAACGGTCAGTTATCGGAAAATAGTTGACCGCAGAACGTTGGGAAGCCCCATTCAAGTGAATGGAGCATTCTACAGCATTAAGAAGAGCCGTGTAATAAATGAAAATAAGTACCTGCGAACGTTGGGGATGGCCCATTCAAATCAACGGGGCTTTTTGGAACGTTCTGAAGAGCCGTATAATAAATTAATTTAAAGTTGTCCAATTTCAACTAACCCATTCTTCAACACTATGCTACCTTATCTTCAAACAGAAAGTAACGTTAAAATCTCAGCTTTCGAGGGTTTGGGAAATAATCGCTGCTGATTAGCTTACTTCTTATTTACATGTTTGGTGGAGGCAATCCAGAATTAATGTTGATGAAATTATAATCAAGTCACCCAAACTGCTGTGAAAAAAACGGGAGTCGCTGAAAAGCGCACTGTTTGCATCCTTGTACAACAGTGTCTTCTTTAATATTAGACGTTTCAATGTCTTTATTCACACAAAAAGCCCCGCATTGTCCTAGATAACTATCTAGCTAGCTAGCGCAGCTAGTGAATAGCTTACGTTAGCTAGTTTTATCCTTTATATCGTGTCAGCATCTCAGCCAGTTCAGAGCCAGGTTGCCTGATATTTTGGATGCGACGTTTGGGTGTATTAAGATTCGTTGTCACAACGAACAATAAACAAATGTGGACTTGATGAACGAAATGTAAGACCTGTTGACGAACATTTAAGACCTGTTGACAAAATGTAATACCTTTTCAAGGCCTTAAATTATGAATACTAAATTTAAGACTTTTTCAAGTTTTTAAGACCTCGCGGGTACCCTGTGTGTGAGAGAGTGTGTATGTGTGTGAGTGAGAGTGTGAGTATGTATGTGTGTGAGTGTGTGTGTGTTTGCGTGAGTGTGTGTGTGTGTGTGTGCGTGAGAGTGTGTGTGTGTAAGAGTGTGTGTGTGTGTGTGTGTGTGTGTGTGAGAGTGTGTGTGTGAGAGAGAAAGCTCACTTGATGTTCTCGTCGTGTTCGTGGAACTCTTCATCATTGAAGCCGAACTGATCCACGAAGTTGGCAGTCATCTGCTGGATCTGATAGTCTGAGAAAGCCTGGAGAACACACACAAGTTACAGAAAACAGATCTGATAGTCTGAGAAAGCCTGGAGAACACACACAAGTTACAGAAAACAGATCTGATAGTCTGAGAAAGCCTGGAGAACACACACAAGTTACAGAAAACAGATCTGATAGTCTGAGAAAGCCTGGAGAACATACACAAGTTACAGAAAACAGATCTGATAGTCTGAGAAAGCCTGGAGAACACACACAAGTTACAGAAATCAGATCTGATAGTCTGAGAAAGCCTGGAGAACAAACACAAGTTACAGAAAACGGAAAAAAATGGTACAACTGTTTTCAATTATAGTGAACTGAAGTGCTTTGAAATATGGCAGATGCTCATACACAAGAAACAAACTAACAGGACACACAAAGATCTCTCCCTGCGGATCAACCAACACACACACACACACACACACACACACACACACACACACACACACACACACATCTTACCTGTTGGATGGACAGGTCGTTGGGGAACGGACCCTCCATATCATCATCCTCACTGGAAGAGTGCAGGTTATGAGTGCTCACCTGAAAGACACACGCACACATTACTAAGAGGCAGAGAAATCCTCCAAGTGCAAATAAAATCTGTAAACAAGCCTTAAAATGCAAATAATATTAACAGGTATATAAAATGAGTGTATTATGATGATACAGGTATTATATATATAAAAGGTGTAAGTGTGTGTGTGTGTGTGTGTGTGAGTGAGTGAGTGAGTGTGTGTGAGTGTACGGATGTGTTCATACCAGATCTACTGTGTTTCTCCTGTTGGTTTCTCTCAGTGTCTCCCCAACAAAGCTCTCCCAGCGCCCCCTACAGTCCTCAGGCAGCTCTGCAACAAGAAGACACCCATGTAGACCACAGTCAGATATAAAGCAGACTGCCAGCTCAGAAGCATCACATGAAGAGAGAGAGAGAGAGAGAGAGAGAGAGATCAGAGAGAGAGAGAGAGAGAGAGAGAGAGAGAGAGAACCTACCTCTGATGAGGTCGCTGATCTGCGACTGAACCTGACCCTTCTCCAAGTTCTGCACCACGGTGTTGGCGATGCGGGTCAGGTGGCCCATGTTGCCCCTCCTGGCGCCGCCCTCCGCCCTGCAGTGACATCATCAGTGTGAGACGCACTTATCTGAGTTATTAATAACCTCTAACCCAACAGCTTATTATCAGATAATTATCATCAAATAAGGGCCTGTGTGCATTTAAAACAAATAAGGGCCTATGGGCATTTAAAACTTAGAAGGGAAAAATGTTCAACAGGAGAGTGGACATAAATGAAGAATCCGTGTGGGTATGAGTGTGTGGGTATGAGTGAGTGGGTATGAGTGTGTGGGTATGAGTGTGTGGGTATGAGTGTATGAGCGTTTGTGTGAGTGAGTTTGTAGGTGCAGTTGTAGGTAGGTAGGTAGGTAGGTAGGTAGGTAGTTAGGTGTGTGTGTGTGTGTGTGTGTGTGTGTGTGTGTGTGTGTGTGTGTG
>NC_137922.1:52371932-52494432 GCF_963457725.1 Sprattus sprattus | reverse complement strand
CCTGAACAGACACCCTAGAGGCTGTTGAAAGCCATGTCCTGGTGGGTGTGTGTGCAAACAGCTTCCACCACCACAACCACCATCACCACCACCACCACTCCCCCATGGCTCTCTTGATTCTACACAAAGGGCTGAAATCCCTGGCTCTGGCCTATAACAGAGGTCCCATCTGGGCCAACAATAACTGCTTTTTCCCCCTACTAGCTGGAAATGTTGCTGATCGATGCTGCTGAGGTCATCTCCACACCGCAGGGTCGAAACATTCCCCCCTTAGCCAATCACCTTGCTCATTCTGCTCTTATCTTGGACCAGTAGAGGTGTGTGTGTGTGTCTGCACACAGTAGAAGTGTGTGTGTGTGTGTCTTTGCGCACGTAAGTGTTTTCACATGTTCACAGAGCGATTGTCTGTGTGTAAGCAAGTGGAAGACCGTATTAGGAGCTCATGACCAAGCACAACGTGCAGAGTTTTAAAGTGTTTTCAGATTGTTTCCAGGTGTGTGTGTGTGTGTGTGTGTGTGTGTGTGTGTGTGTGTGGTGAAGAAGGAACTGGTGTTAGACTCACGACTCCAGGACGGCTAGTAAGGGGTCGGGCTCCACGGCCTCTGCCAGCTGATTGGCCTGGTCTCTGCTGAGGCGGATGATGTCACAGAGGGTCTGGGACGCATTGGATTGTCTCTGTGGGAAAGAGCCGTGAGAGAGATGAACACTGAGTCCAGCATGGGATCTGAGCACGCATGGTGAAGTACAGAGATATGCCTATACAGATATACCTACACATGATATATATGAGATATACCTATACAGATATACCTATACATGATATATATGAGATATACCTATACAGATATACCTATACATGATATATATGAGATATACCTATACAGATATACCTACACATGATATATATGAGATATACCTATACAGATATACCTACACATGATATATATGAGATATACCTATACAGATATACCTATACATGATATATATGAGATAGAGATATACCTACACATGAGATATATGAGATATACCTATACAGATATACCTATACATGATATATATCAGATACAGATATACCAACACATGATATATATGAGATATGCCTATACAGATATACCTACACATGATATATATGAGATATACCTATACAGATATACCTATACATGATATATATCAGATACAGATATACCAACACATGATATATATGAGATATACCTATACAGATATACCTATACATGATGTATATGAAATATACCTATACATGATATATATGAGATATACCTATACATGATATATATGAGATGCCTTTACAGATATACCTAACCATGATATGAGATACACCTAAACATGATATGAGATATACCTATACATGGGATCTGAACAAGCATATTGAAGTACAGATATATGCCTATACAGTCTCTGAAGAAGCCAGGGCTGTGGATTTATGTCCAGTGTATTTATGCTGAGGGGGGACTGAAGGAAGTAACAACTTCACTACATAAGTGGTATATAAGTGTGTGTGTGTGTGTGTGTGTGTGTGTGTGTGTGTGTGTAACTCACCTCCTCATCTCTGCCTGTGTGTATAAGCGCTGTGAGCCTCTGGATCAGACGCTCCTCATTTAGCCACTAACACAACACAACACACACACACACAATAAAAGTCATTAAACCTCAATGCAATAAACACGCAACGAGGACTGATTCAACTGAATATAGACAGCATGTACACCCACACAAACTAGCCCACACCAACACTTGACAGGACGTCACAGTCACAGTGTTGCATGTTTCACATGCACAACCTATGGGCCACCACACACACACACACACACACACACACACACACACTCAATAACATTGAGGATCTCCTGCCAGGTCACACACACACACACACACACACTAACATTGAGGAACTCCTGCAAGGTCACACACATACTAAGGACCTCCTGCCAGAATAAGGGTGTGGTATCCTCTATGCACACACACACACACACACACATTGAAGTCGTCGTTTCTAAGATGTATCACTGACACAAACACACACACACACTCTTACGTTGAGGACCTCCTGGCGGAGCGGGGCAGGCTCCACGCAGCTGATGAGGCGCAGCAGCAGGTCCATCATGGCGGACGCGTCGATGTGGTTCAGCACCAGACTGATGAAGTTGTGCTTCTTCCTCAGGAACGAGATCACCTGAACAGCCCCACACAACACAACACCACAGCGTTAAACATGAAGGCTGACCACACACACACACACACACACACACACCACACGGGGCACTGCAAACAATGCCAAGGCCAAATAGGCCATGCCCACCAAGCCATCACTACCCAGCATAGCATTTCAAAATGTGTTCTGGTCAGATATAACCTCTACCTCTAGAGTCTGCTTGGTTTGTGACAGAATCACACAGGAGAGAGAGAGAGAGGGAGAGGGGGAGGAGAGAGAGAGAGAGAGACGGGGAACGAGAAAGTGCAAAGGAACGAATGAACGCATGTTTATTTAATAACAAGACAGATATACTAATTATGCATAAAGCCCTGTCTAAATGCTTTTAAGAGAGAGAGTGCAAGGGGGGGGGGGGGGGGGGGGTGAATAACTGGTACAGTGTTGAGACAGAAAAGAGAGAAACAGTGCGAGTGAGAAGAAGCGAGTGTGAGAAGTGAGGAGGTGGATGTATGGCTGCTTTGGCGGACCTGCTCGGTCTTGCGGGCGATGAGGTTGCCGATGGTCTTGCTGAAGAAGCTGGCCAGCAGAGGGTTGAGGGGCGGCTCCTGCTCCAGGAACAGGTAGAGCTTCTCCAGCAGCGCCTCGTCTCCGCCCAGCTTATCGTTCATCACGCTCACGTCCGCCGTCAGCAGCTCGCACGCGATGTTGGGGAACCTGCAACCAGCAGCACCACTGTGTTATTACCGTCTGATTAACACTCAACAACTCAACAGACACGTGTGCTACTGTGCTATAAGCAGTATAATAACTTCTGCCCATCAGGCATGGTTCACCACCATTATTTCCATTGCAGTCATGAATGTCAAGGGGATATTAAGTCTCAAGCAAGCAAGTTCTCTTTATTTGTTTCACATACTTTCAGTGAGCTGTGAAATTCAACCTCTGTTTGACCAATCCTCTGCATTTGACCCATACTATATGTAATAGCTGGGAGCAGACACACACACACAAACACACACAAACACACACACACGGTGCCTGGTGCAGTGCCATGCTCGGGGGGCCGTTAGCGGTGCCTTGCTCAATGCATGTGGTCCAGAGGATCGAACCGGCGACCTTTTGGTCACAAGCCTGCCTCTAACCTTTAGGCCACGGCTGCAATGAACAGAATGAGAGACGAACAAAGCCAGAGGGGCAAGTTGGTAAGACAGAGGAAAGAACCATTTAATCACAAGTGCCTTAAAAGTGTGTGTGTGTGTGTGTGTGTGTGTGTGTGTGTGTGTGTGTGTGTGTGTGTGTGTGTGTATCAGCATTGTCTCCAGGAAGGAGAGGGATGCAACTGCACACTATGACTAACGCAATATGTCAAGCCTTCTAACTTCCCGTTTCAAATTCAGACAAATCGTGTCCAACAGGCTATGATTTGGTTCACTTCCTCCTCCGCTTGGTACAGAACACAGCAATGCAGAGACACCATGACAACATCCCTTTGACAGTATTCTCCACAACAAAACAAAACATCAGAGCAATAACAGTATCGCTACAACCTCTGAGCATCTCTCTTATGGCTAAAACACTCTCTGTATAAAGAAGGATATGCTCCCAAGTCATTATACATTTTAAGCAATGTTCCTGTATTTGTTCTGGGTACAATGAGACAGTTTGCAGTTCATGTAACTCAAATGATAGACTTCTGCTTTCTTTTGCAGTCTCTCCCATGTGGAATCCCAAGGTCAAGCAGTGAATCCTCACCATATCATAAAGGCCTCAAGGTAGTTGTTATTATCTACAGCTGTGCACTTCACAATGTCTTTGGGAGTAAATCCTGGACGTGCAATTGGGCTCCAATTATATTTTCATCTGTGCAATTCAAAGTGTTACCATGAATCAAAGCTGGACAACATGCTCAGACTTTTTTTGCCCATAACTCCGACATAATGAGATTAAGAGGGGAATATCCCTCCTAATCGACTCCTCACTCCAGACCAGCATGTCATAGCCAGAGTCTGTGACTGAGTCTGGATCTAATTCCATTAAAAAAGAAAAACGAAAAAAAAAAACAACAGTAACCATTTCCACTCCATAAAGAACAGATGCCTTGTTCCATTTCAGACGAATGATGAAACCCATTTTGATAACAGCAGACAAGTCAATATGTAAGTCATTCTGTCACTCTCCAACCCAAACTAATTAACCCTTGCTATGCCAGTTACTGGAGTGAATTGGGAATCTGCACAAGCCAACTTGGCTCCCCAGCCATTCTGCTCCAGGCAACAGCTTCATCTGTGTATGTGTGTGACTGTCTAGATGCCAACAGTGGAAACCATCTCCATGGTTTGTGGGTACAGTCTTCAAACAGTTTGTGGTACAAATGATTGACATGGTTGACAACATTATAAGAGGGTTGGCTGGTTGCACACACTAACAGGGGCTGCCCCACTAGGATGCATCAGTATGAGGATGTGGAGGCTTGCATATGGGCATGAGTCTGTGTGTCTGCATTTGATCACACACAAGCTCTATTCGAGAGAAGACTTCAGTACATAAATGTGAGCGAGTGGCTGTGTGGGAGAGAATGTGTGAGATTCAGAAAGAGAGAAAGACAGCAAGTCAGGAAAGGAACAGTACACAAAAGCTACTGGTTGGTATCCAACCCGTGTTTCTGTTATATACATTTTGCAGAATTCAGAATGTAATGAAGTTGCTATTACACGACTCTGGACAGGGCTTTGAATTTGAAACGACAGATACAGGAAGCGGAGACACCTGGCCGAGGCAAGAGGGAGAGAGAGAGAGAGAGAGAGAGAGAGAGAGAGAGAGAGAAAAAATAAAAGTTGAGCTAATGTTAAATCGAGTGGCAGTCTGCCAGCTGAAGTTCAAACAGCTAACTAGTAAGAATGACTGTATTATTAAAATGTAGGCAATTACTGTGCCCTGGCATGCACAAATAAATGTACTGTCTTCCTGGAGATCTTCAAAACAGGAATCGGTGGATTAAGCTGCGGTCACTGTGCTCATTCATTCAGTGCGGCTGTACGCCTACCTGCTGTAGATTAATCTGGCGTGCATGTATGCCACTGAGCATCAAAGGCCCACCTGTGGGCGAGTTTGCCCATGACAGAGCATTACAGTTCTTTAAAGAAGAAAAAAAAGGAAAGTGAAGTGCTTTCAGCCAGGCACTTAGCCCTCTTCTGCCTCTGAGGTTAATATATAGTGTCCTCCGTCAGCAGTGGCTCAAAGAGGCATTATGTATGAATACAACTGAAGAAAAAAACCCTACAGGAAACACTGCATCCAACTATTAAGAGCCCTGCCCTCCTGTCCTGTCCTGCTGGCTGGCTGGCTGCACGTATCCCATGTAGGGACATTCCCCCATCTTCAGCTACGCATTGTGCTCTATTGAATTAGGCAGTGAAAAAAAACAACTGAATCAGGGGCTGTTCGAACAGCTACTGTGGGTAGACTGGGGCCCCTTCCGAGTGTGGGCTGATGTGCACAGCACAGAGGCCTGTGAGGGTTGAGGGGCTTCTGAGAGCAGCAATCAGCCTCTGCAAAACCACAACCCCACCACCAACCAAACCCCGTCCTCGAGCATGGCCTCAAAGAAGAGCGGAGATGATAAAGCAGTGTGCACACTGTTCCAACAGAGGGGACTTTTTTTTTTAGGTTTGCTGATGTTTTGTTAACATGCTTTTAATGAAACAAATCAACTGAAAATACGGAAATCCTTAATCAAGGTCATCATCTTCATCCATCTGAAATAAATTATTGAATTTAGCGCTTAGGGTCACTCTGGCTGAACCCCACTGAGGGTTCACTTGAAATGCATCACCATAAGTCACTACCCACCTTATCCATCTGAGTTTCCCAACTCCACCTCTAGCAATGCATACTTTGGGATTCTCCCTGCTCTGGGTTGGCTGGGCACACCTCATTCTTTCTTAATCTCACTGAGAGGACAGGTTCTCATAGGAAATAATGTCTTATACACGATTGGGATGGCAGGCCAAGCAACCAATATAGTGGTCTGGGACATATATACATACTCTTAATTGGTGATATGATATGAATGATGTGAATCAGAAGCACAAACCCCGTTGCCAATGGAAGCGGTCATTAATTTTTTGCAGTGGTCACTATAAAGAACTATCAGACCTCTGAACGTTGGGGTGAACCATTCAAATAAATTGAATATTTGCAAAATTCTGAGGACCTGTATCATAAATACTCTTATAGTGGTGGAGTCGTTATCATAGTCTTTCCGCATGTACAATCATATGAATTACTTATCATCTAATACTGAGGTAATTACAGAATACCATTGGGCAATGACCTCTGGAAATGTGTGTTCCACTCACTTGAAGCGCACTTTCTCCTCCAGGTCTGCAGGGGGCTCTTGCGTGATGAGGCCCACCAGCTCATGCATGCACGCGTCCTGGGAGAGGAAGAGCAGCAGCCGGCGGTTCTGGGCCTTACACTCCTGCAGCACGTCCTCTTCCTCCATGAGCTCGCGCAGCGTCACGTCCTCGCGCTCCAGCAGCTGCTCCATGTGCGAGGTGGTGTGCAGGTCGAACTTCCAGAACATGGTGGCGGCTGCTGCAGGAAGTACTGACCTGGGCACAGGAAGCGGGTCACAGAGTTGGGAGGAGAACAGGGAGTGACTGCCATGATGAATATGGACTCATTACCACAGCACAGGCATTGTGGACACGTTTGCAAGCAGGAGATATATGAAAATGTAATTTTTTAAATCAAAATACAGGTACAACAGGTAAAGGGGCCTTTTCAAGAATCTACTCGTTTCTATTTGACATCTTCCTCTGTTCTTCCTCGCATGTATTCACCCAGGAATGCCTGGTGGTATGTTGTACCAATAGGAGGGGAGGGATACGGTAAGTGGCGCATGGCCAAGAAATGTTACACCGTGTCTACTGTAAACACAACATCGCGACCCCACGTAACCATCACATACCACTTGGGAGACTGAACAGAATAACTCTTCTGCTGCTCTACTTCAAGTGATATCTAGTCACAACCCATGAGACAAAGTGGTGAAATTTACCAGGCTAAAAGCAACCATTGCATCACTTATTTACAAGTTCTGAGTTGTAACGTCTAAAGAGGCCAAAGTGAAGGCCCACCTTGTGTACTGTTTATGGAATAATTAACACTTCAATCGGTATCGGCCACTTAATCCATGATCCGTCATCAAGAAGTAAAAAAAAAAAAAAAAGAAGAAGAAAATAAGGCACGTATTTGAAGGTGAGGGATGTGGTAAAGGTTGTAATTAAGGGTGTGGATGGATAGCACAGTTGGGGTTGACGTGTACGAAAACCCAACCCAGTGCAAAGGGGGATGAGTCCGATAACAGCTACAGGCTGTTGTGCGGGTGACAAAGAGGTTTAGAGGTAAGAGGCAGGTGATAAGAGGGTGGAGCAGATTGGAGACTTAGAAGGTGAGGCTATTGAGGACACATTGAGGAAACTAGTGAGGGATATTTATCTCTGGACGTGTATGGCAATTATCTAAATATTTGAGTTTACATGTACCTATAGAGTCACTTGTTTTTTTTTTGCATGTGTGTTCTGTTATTTGCATAGTGCATTTTGGGCACATGCACACATACTATGTTGGCACTCTGAGATTCTTCTAAATGAAGAGTGCGTTACAAATTAAACAAATTATTATTATTATTATATTGCGAATGAGTATAATTGTTTTCATACCATCAAACATTCCTGTCATTTCACTGGGGTATACAGTATATGACAGTATTGGGTAAAAAAAAAACCACATATACATTAAATCTGCCTTCACGTTGCTGGTGATATAATTAATTGTAGCACATATGACATTGTCTAGCCTAAAATGCTTTGTGTCTTACATGCAATTAGCCTACTTTGACAAGTCTTGCTGGGTTTATATACTTACAACCCACAGAATGTATAGGAATGTATAGGAAATGTAAAGGAAATGAGTGCCCTTTCATAGATTCAGCACACCTTAAAGGTGGGTGCGTGCGTGTGCAGCAGGAGGGGACATTACCAGCTGGTGAAATGTGTAGGTCCTTAGTGAGAGGCCGCGCGCAGACAGCCAGGCATCTGAGGTGCAGAATGCGGAGAGCGCTGTGGGGCCAGGCAGTCACCAGCATGGGGCTCCGTTTGCTCACGGTCACCAGCGCTCCAGCACCACGGCCCACCGCTACTGAGCACTCAGCATAACCTCTTACACCACTGCACACAGAGAGGGAGAGGGAGAAACAGAGGAAAAGGAAGGACATGAGTGGGGTGAAATCAAATAAATGAGAGAGGGAAGGAGGGAAGGAGTGCGAAAGAAGGATAGGGAGAGGAACAAGGGAAAAGGAAGGACAGGGGGTGAGAGAGGGGGAGTACAAGAAGAACACAGGAAAAAGGAAGGGAGTAAGAGAAAGAGAGCGAGGGAGAGAGGGACAGGGTAAGGGATTAGGACACAAAAAAGAAAACGGAGGAAGAGAAGGTGCAGGGTTACACAGAAAAGAGAAAGCATGTGATCCAAAGACAGATGGAGAGGTAATAAATGAAGGGGGGGACAGAAACAAATACAGAGAAAAACATCAGGAATCAAAGACTGACGAGGAAAAGTTCTCATTTCACATCAATGCAGCAGTCAACAAACCCATGCAACACAAAACAACACGTCGCTAATAGGCAGTAATGCTCTATGCTTGGCTTCTATACAAGCATTAGCCTCATCCATAACAGCATTATACCCGACCCGACTCAGCCACGAGCCTCTGGCCCATTCTAACAGTACACGAGACCTCAGACTGAACTTCCGCTAGGCACTTCTTTTTGACATGCAGAAGCTGGTCGCATGAAAACCAGATTAACTTGTTTAATTTTTCATAATGACATAATGATGTCTGCAGCGAGCGTCTCACATACTCAACGTCACTTTGAGGCACAGCAGCTAGAGTTTCCGCCTATTTACTACCGCGTACCAGGACCTCACCCTCTCTGTCTTCCAAAGTCAGCACTCCCGCCCCACAGGTTCACGGTGAAACATCCTCGTGTAAGTGTGGGTGTGCATGTGTCTGCGCGCACGCATACACCAGCGTCAGCATAACTCGGGCAAGCAGAGAGGCTCGGCTGGAGAGTATTTAAAGCCAGAGGGCATCCAGCTGCCATTTCTGTTTGCTCCCAACAGCGTGGCAGCCTTTCCCTACAGGCACAGGCACAGGCACAGGCACACGCACACGCGCACACACACACACACACACACACACACACACACACACACACACACACACACACACACACACACACACACACACACACACACACACACACACACACACACACACACACACACACACACACACACACACACACACACACACACACACACACACGCGCACACACAGCCAGCCAGCCAGCCAGCCAGCTGACACAGACCTGCAGTGACCTGGGGTGGCAGGTACTGGACTGATGAAAAATGAATGGATGTGGAGAAGTGAGGGGTGAGTGGGGAGGCGACACAGGGATAAGTTCCTGTGGCAAAGCTGTTTGGGGTGGGGGGCACTAAGATCAAGCAGTGCCTCCCCTGGCCGTTTCAAACACACACACACACACACACACACACACACACACACACCTTAGATCAAGCAGTGCCTCCCCTGGCCGTTTCAAACACACACACACACACACACACACACACACACACACACACACACACACACACACACACACACGCACGCACTCCCCCTGCGCCTCCTAAAAAAAGACACTTCCTGCATGCATGTGGACGCCACTCCCCACACGTGCAACCAGTGTCCATCTGGCATACATTAACACCATGCACCCCAAGTGTTTCCCCCGACAACTCCAAACAGGAAAGAGAAAGGATTGTGCTATTTTCACGTTTTGTTTTGCTTCCCTTTCTTCCAGCTGAAATAGAGCTCACTTGGGGGCAACAATAGCAATGCCCATCATATATTTAGGCCCAAAACAAAGAGGCAAGGACTCTGTGACCTGCGATCTTGGACCCTTTCTGGACCTGTTGGATCACAATCACACTTCATGCCTAACCTATTACTAATGGAAAACTTGCGGGTCCTCAACTGAACTTGGCCCTGTGTTTAAAAAAAAAAACGTACCCCTGCCCTATGCTTTCTTAAGATGGAAAATCTAGCAAATGTAATCTTAACAGTTAGGCAAAAATAATGTGCTTAGTGGACTTAAACATGATGATAGTATGTCTCCTTCACACCTTCAATCAGACGCCTTAATAAGTAAGGATTACCCTGCTCAATCTACCACTCCAGGCGTTAAGCATCCATACAGGACCGGTGAAAATAGTTGTGACAGGGCAACCGATCGTAAAGAAGGTGTTTAAAAACTATGTATTTTACAGCAAACTTATAGTATTAATAACAGCTCTGTCCCAATCAGACACCTTAATAAATAAGGATTACCCTGCTCATTAAACCACTCCCGGCGTTAAGCATCTATAAAGGTCCGCTGAAAATACTTGTGACGGGGCCAACGATCGTGGAGAAGGTGTTTAAAAACTATGTATTATACAGCAAACTTATACTATCAATAACACATATGTCGCGAAACGGCTTTGCAAAAAACAACAAACAGCTGTTGAGCAATAGCTAACTCTTGTATCCGAATGTTGTTTTCACTCTCACCGCACAAAAATACCTATCTAACGTTACACGAAAGGCCTTCAAGCAACTAACATGAACCTGGCTTGCAAATTCCAGGGATTTTAAATGACAGCAAGCTTCCAGGAAAGCACTAGACCAGCGGCTGCCTATAAAGGAAAACTAAACGTATCTTACGCCAACAACATTGAGTTTTCAGTAACTTCCAGTTGACGAAAACAGCCTTACTGACGTAAGCAGGCTGAAGTTGGTAGGTAGCTACGTTTGCTAACATAGTTGTATGGTCAGGCAGTTTAAAATCATGCTAGCAAGTCGTTTAACTATACAGCTCTAACAACCAAAATCAGCCAAAGTTAGCAAAGGGTAGCTATCATTTCAGCGCAATGTCTTTGTTAGCCATCACCTCTAAACAGAAGGTATAGACATGAAATAATAGAACGCAGAAGACTACAACCAATGCACAAAGTAGTGTCAACTGCCTAGTTAGCAAGCAAAGTAAATGTTCCCTTGATAACTTAGCTACTTAGCGAGCTAATCCAGTTAAGTTAGCTAGAAACCTTGCTAGCAAGCTCAGCTAACTCGCAAGCTGGCTAGTCATGTTAGCTTTGACCTGCAGCCAGTCAGCTATCCACTGCGAACACACTAAACAGGATGATTGGTGACGTGTGGAATAAACGGTAGATGTTTTGGAATACTAAACAAACTTACTGGATGTACTAAGAAACTTACCTCTTTGTCGACTTGATTAGCTAGCTTGTCAGCGAAGGAACTGTGATTTGTTTTGCTTGTCAAGCTTACTAGCCTGCTAGCAATTTATCACAGTGATAAATACAGCCAACAGTTTAACGCTACTTCCTCTGAAGGAGTAAGGCCATCTATCTTTCTGCTGAATCCGACACACAATCACTATTAACTTAACCTTACTTCTACTGGTTATATGTATAATACAATAAATACTGATATCAAACGCAAGTCTCACTCAGCCTTACACATGCCAGGCAGGAAAAAAATCGGTCATATTTTCGATTCAAAATGGCGAACACTGTCGCTAGAGCGCGCAGCGCGCCGTCGCTCATTTTATTTACAGAACAACGAAAGAGGGTTCTGACTTCTTGACCGACGGTTTACTGTAGGCTGCTACCTACTCTCTACTCTGGAGGGTGCTGAAGGACAACTGCTCTGTCATCAAAACGTTTCAGATTGAATAAGTCTTGTATTCGTTTCTAACGCATTGTTCTTGTACGTCAGTAGGTTGCTTTGTGTGAAACCATGAACATGTGTAACCCTCAAAACACGTTTTAAAACAAATTAATTATGCCATGTAGTCTTATCACATGATGGCCTCACCAGGTCTGTCTTTCCTCAAAAATGAACTGGCTATGCGCTGGAGGCAAATATATTGTTAGGTGTCATGTTCCACAAACCTGCACTAAAATATGAGGGAAATTACGAAAGAACAAACATCAAGGATGGGCGGTGGGGGGCACCTTAGGCACTGTTACCCTTCCCTCAATCAATTACCAAATTCAAACTGAAATAACTATTCAGTTGTCCTCCAACCAACTTAAACCTCATTATTTTTCTCCTAGGCCCATTCACACCTAGTCCATATCCTAAAATCCACCATATACTGAGGCCTCTAGAAGCGTTCAGTCACATGATTAAACAGGTCCCCAAGACAACTCGCCAACAGCTTCGTTCCAAGAATATCCATCTAATTTTCCATACTGCCTATGAATGCCAATCCTTCACCCCTACACATTTGTTTGCATGTAGTTTCAATAGTATAGTATGACTAATTTACTGTTCACAAAGCCTATTCACAAGCCAGGTCCACACCTCTTGTTCCTATATGAAATGATTGTTAACGGGATAAATATCTTTTGTGCATTGCGCTAGTTCCCTACATCCACTTTAATGTCGATGGGAGGAACGCCATCCAAATAGTTGAGCCTTTCTGTACAATCAAGGCAGAGACTGGCAGTAGTTTGTGGTTTTAAAACAGTCATAATAATGCAAATGCTTGTTACTCAAGCGGAGTTGGATATGCCAAAATTCATGGCATGCAGCAAAAAAAGATATAGATAAGATATATAGCCTATATGCACACAAATTGGACTGCTTAAGCAAAGCATCTATTGATGGCTGATTGGATCTACTGATGTCAATGCCTTCAATCTTGAGATCTACTTTTAACCAACCTGACCAGGAAGCAGTTGCCAGATATGTTCGTTATAAAATCTTAGATATTTCAGGAAACTAAAGCCATGTCAGGACCATATCTGCATTTTAATAAACGCATTTTTCTGTAACAATTTTTACTGTTACACTTAACCTAACTAATGACAGTCTGATTAACTGGTTTTGCCAAGTTAAGCTTAACTCACAACATTCCCAAAGAGGGACTTGACTGTATTTGATAGAAACAGAACAAAGCAATAACACAGAAATGACACCATTCATTTTTGTAGAAAAAAAACTTCATTAAATCAAAAGCAATTCATATACTTGATTTTTCTATTTACAAGTTAAAAAAAAAAAAAAAAAGGCAACGATAGTTACCACTTTCGGCTGGTTAACGGGAGGCGGGGAAAAACAAACACAATACGTATAATACAAAATCTGAGGAAGAATCTCAACATAATAAACAACCATCAACACCACCTTCTTTAGTTCCAACCATTCTCCATGAAGTTACTAATCAATGGAATCCAAGGCAACCAAGTCAGGGCAGTTAAACCCTCATCCAACAGCACACAGGTCCGTGATTCATTCAACTTCTCCAGGCACTCATCCCTCTTCCCCGTTAGTTTCATTAACAGTTTGTTTTGAACAGTTCTTTCCTAGGTTTTTACTCAGACGCTTGCTCCTCCTCTTTCTGTTTCTTCTTCTTCTTTTTCTTCTTTGCACTTTCACCAGCCTGGAAAAATAGACAAATGTTTAAGAAACTTGAAAGTGGGGCCCCTTATACCACCCACCCAGACACCATTACCAACACCCAACAATGTCATTACCATCTTATACATTGGGTTTTGATAAAAAGTCATCAATATCTGCATCTAAGTGAAGTGGCGTTTTCTATTCATAAGATGTCAGGGTGAGGAGGTCTCATGTCACCAGCAATGATGGGAGCATGTGCCAGTTAAGACCCCCCCACCCCTCACAATGTTGCAGAATAACTCCCTCAAGGGCCACTCAGTCAAGCCAAAGAGGGATAACCTTCTGCGTGGAGCTGAGGACAGATACACAGTTCAGCCCTAGTTTAGGGCTAGTCATTGTAGCTCTGAGTTTATAAGTGTGCAGAAACATATACTGAGCCAGTGACTAAATGTTTTAGTCACTAGGTGATTATCTGAGGTTTTGGATATGCTACAATCATAAAAGCTCTTAATCACTCCATTCTTATTTATGACCGTAATTTCAGTATCAATGGTATTATTTTAAAGTATGAAAGGGCTAATGGCCTTGAACCACACATAGATGTTGCAGATGTTATTCAGTACCCTTTTAAGTCTCTTTAGACTCATTATAATGTACGCACCTCAGGGGTCTCCTCTGCAGCAGGCTCCTCAGGTGCAGCTGCCGCCTCTTCAGCCAGTTTCTGTTTCTTCTCCTTTTTCTTTTTCTTTTTTTCCTTCTTCAGTTCATCCTCAGATTTGGGCGTCGCAGGCACTGAAGCTGCCGTCGTATCAGCCTCGCCATCGCTTCCACTCTCCTCCCTTTTTCTCTGCAGGCAGGAAAAACAAGCAATAAGCAACCCCATCTATAACGCTCATGTAAACATGAGCTTATCTTTCAGGAAAGGCAGAAATTTTATAACCGACACACACATACCTTAGCAGGTGTGGCTGGCTCCACACTCTTCTCCACCGGAGCCTTCTTCGTGTTCTTACTGAAATCAAAACAGGTAAAGAAATTAGGTGTGGGCGTGGAGCTCTGAGAAACTACAACACTGATCCAACATGTAATCAATGTCCCTGCTCCAAGTCTGCAGTGGACACAATCAGGCCAAAAGGGCTCCAATAATCACCTGTAGTCCACATAGCCATCTTTCCACTCTGAAGGGGTATCGCCATTGGGCTTCCCATGTTTGTCCAAGAGGCCCTTCTGGATCATCATTTTCTTCTGGCTGGCCTGTGGCAGAAAATAGCATTAGCATACTGGGACAGTAGCCTTCACCCAACCACTTTAATATCGAGAGCACAGACACAGGTTTCAAACGGGTAAGGTTACCTTTGGGCCCAGGCCCCACTTCCGTGGATACGTGTCCCTCTCCATGATGACTCGCTTGATCTTAGCGACAATGCCGTGGTCACAGGTAGATATAACCGCGGTGGTCATGAGTGCAACCGCTGGTAACAGAGAAGAGGAAATATTTTTTAAAGACAGGCTTTACTCTAAAACTGTACCGTTTTCAACCTCATTCTAATGGCCATCAGTCAAGGGTGATAGATAGTTGGTCATCTTTGCACAGAGTGCTATTGTATTCTAAAGGATCATCATGTGGCTCTACATTGCGATATATATACACAGTCACAAATAAAGAGCAAAGGTTGCAACTAACCTGTACAAATGGCCTCGCCCTTGGTCGTAATAACTACGATATCTTGGTTGAGCTCGATGCCATCTTCGTAACGGAGGACACCCGGGAGCATTATCTTGGCACCATAACAGATGGCATTAACCTGGAACATTAAGGAGAAAGCAGATTAACATCAGAGTAACTGCCAATGCAGAGCAATTACCAGTGTCTGCATAGGGCATAGATCTTCAAATAAGAAATCCTCAACTACAAGAATCAATTATATCCATGGAAACCACAAAATCTAGCTTTATAAAAAAAAAAAAAAAAAAGAGGGGATGCTGGGTACTGATAAGTTACTCACAGCACTGTCCTTCATGACTATCCTCTTGTGAGAGATGAGGAGCTTCTCCAGAGGATAGATAACACGCCTGAGGTAGGTCTCGTCCTTGTTGTGGTCAAACTGCCATTGGGCATCCATCACGTCGTGCATGGTCACCAGGTTATCCTGAGAGGAGAGGAATGAGAAGTCAATATGTGGCCAAAAATGATGCTGCTAGTATAGTGTCTGCTAGCTGTACTTGCAATGTATTAGCTATGGGTTCAGTGAGCTGGTCAAGAAGGGACCAACCCAAATCAATGACCCACAGCCATATACTGTACCAAAGAATAATTACCAGTACTGGGGAGGATGCCCGGAACTGAACTCAACACTTTGGAACAATGCACAAGGAATTGACTAATGCTAATGTTGTCATTTCTTTACATATAACCAATACAGCTCATACAAAACATGAGGCATTTTTGTGCCGTTACACAGTGTAAAGTAATAACTTTCAGCCAACAATGCTATAATGCCATATTTTTCAAGGTTAGCCCTTATGCTTATGTCACACTGGTCTGCACTACTTACCTTTTCTCCCATTACACCAGAGCGCACCCTCCTTAGCTCCTGCATCTGGCCTCCGACCCCCAGCAACAGGCCCAGGTGCACACACAGGGTCCGGATGTAGGTCCCAGCCTCGCAGCTCACCCAGAAAATGCCTACAGAATGCCACCAAGGGATCAATGAGGGTTTGAATCAGCAAAGTTTTCATATCATGTGCCTGAAAAATCTACAAATGTTGAAACAGTAATGCGTAATAAGACGTCCTGATGTTGAGCTTGTCAATTCTCCAAAGATTCGAACGAACACTGTTAATGTACACAAGTGCATACAAAACACACAGTAGCACTACTGAGCCCCACCATTATAGGATGTGTAGGGTTAGGGGTCAGGCGTGTAATCAGCTGTTTACAATCGTCTTTGTGAGGGCCAGGCTACTCCCCCTGCAAGCACACCTACGACCTCTGGTCACAGAACCAGTAGAACACTGGTCCTGCAGCAGAGGCGCAAGCGGCCCATAACCCTCAAGTCCAGAACGAACTAGAGGGCCGCAAGGAGAGAGCACCAGCGGAACTCAGCGAATGGATAAACTTTCTCATCACTTCACACACCGTGTAACCCCCCCCCCCCCCCCCCCCCGCCGGAAAAATCTACTAATGATCAAACTTAAGTTTTAAAGGGAGCAATTCAAAATACTAGATCCCAATAAGCAATAAAAATGGATTTTGTAGAACCAATACTAATAACAAGCATGAAACCATCTTTAAGATACCATACCAGATTAAGTTAGACCAGTGCTTACCTAGTCTCCTCTCAGGGTCGTACTCGATAAGCTTGCTCTCGTAGATTGTGCGCACACGCAGCTGCCGTTTGACTGCAGCAATGAGGGGCGGTCGCTGGAACAGTGCCCCTGTGAGACATTCCATTGCCTAAAGGAAAACAAAATGGAGACTTTACTGAAAACATCCTTCACAAGTCATATTTAAGGGAGTATATGTAAGGATCTTGGTTAATCCATTCTTGTTTCTAGTAAACCTCTTGAATTTTTTTAACCATTTTAACATTATGTCATTAACACCTATTCTCAATGTTGCCTAGATATCCACTCAAGTAAGCATGCTAGCCAGCTAACCCCAGTACTTCCTCTAATACCACTTTGTACCTCAAGAGGCATTACTGAGTCGTTGTGGCAAAAACAGCAAGGCAAAGCAAAGCAAGAGTGCCTCAGGCATTATGGTGCATCTGATAACTCGTATGCATATAGGACCTTTATCCCTTTAAAATGGACTAGATAGTGAAAAACAAGATGGTCCAACACTATAAAAATAGCAATCATAGACGTATGACAATATTATTAACACATACATGTTGGAATAGCAATCACAGACTTATGACAACATTATTAACACATACATGTTGGACTTACCCGTGTAAGCTGGTGCTCACTCTCAAGGGCATTGTGCAGCCGTACTATACCCACATACTCTTTGCCTGTAGAAACGGCAAAAGAGTAGTAAGGAGAGGCCACTTGTTTTACTGTCATGTTACTGTAAATAACAGATTTGCAAAGCCCCATTGTTGTGGGAGAAAAAAAGGCTCAAGCCAGCCTGAGGAACTCACCAGCACTCTGTTGCGATTTCACCAGTCTGGTAGCACGGTCCACACAAACAATCAAACAGCCTGTGACTTTGGGGTCAAGCGTGCCACTGTGTCCTGTTTTGTCCACTCGCAGGATGCGCTTGATCCACGCCACCACTTCGTGGGAGGACGGGTTGGCTGGTTTATCGAGGTTAATGAAGCCTGACCTGGAGTAGAGGAACAAAATCACAATTAATTAATTTTGATATATACACACACACACACACACTGCATTTTATGTTAGCCATCAGTCATAGGGTGATAGATAAAAAGTCATCTTTGCACATAGTGCTAGTGCAATCTAGGTGACATCATGTGGCTGTTCTATGCGAAGCCAACACAATAATGCAAAAGAATATCATTTACCTGACATAATCATTAATGTTTCTCTTCAGTGGGTTGCATCCATTTGGAATGGGAGTGTAATGAGCCGTCCTGATGTTGAGCTTGTCAAAATTCTGCAAAGAGATTCAAACGAACACTGTTAATGTAAACAAGCGCATACAAAACACAGCAACATTGCTGAGGCCCACCCTTATAGGATATGTAGGGTGAGGGATCAGGCGTGTAATCAGCCGTTTACAATCGTCTTTGTGAGGGCCAGGCTACTCCCCCTGCAAGCACACCTACGACCTCTGGTCACAGAACCAGTAGAACACTGGACCTGCAGCAGAGGCGCAAGCGGCCCATAACCCTCAAGTCCAGAACGAACTAGAGGGCCGCAAGGAGAGAGCACCAGCAGAACTCAGCGAATGGATAAACTTTCTCATCACTTAACACACCTTAGACCCCCCCCCCCCCCCCCCAGCTCCCAATACCATGCAGGACAAATTGTAAACCTTAGGCAATCACATTTTATTCACTTACTTTCAATAACAAGGGCCATTGGGACGTGTCCAGACTGGCCACCTTAGATTCTGGCTTAATCAGGAAATCGCCAGCCTCTTGGATGTCCTGTGGGGGAGATTGGGACCATTTAAAATTTTCCTTCGCACAAAAACACTACACAATGAAATCATTGCTAAGGTGCTCTTCACTCACCCCGACTTCATTGTCTGCAATCTTGTGCTTCTTTTTCCTCTCCTTTTTGATTACAACTGGAAGCAAACAAGACAGTTTCATTAATTTTGATAATTTTACTCACCATTAATTGAGCTCGATTCATGCAAGTCATACAAATATACAACACTTCTATGCGTGGTGAATGTGGCCATTTACAACTGTCAGTTGCCAAAATATTGGAAACACACCGTGCAAATGTTACGTGCGACAGAAAATATTTACTTGTAGTAGCACAAACTGACTGGCAAAGACACCAACCTAGCTTGGCAAATACCGGCGGGTCGTCAGCACGTGGCAAATTCTAGCTAACGTTACCACGTGGGGATTTCTGAAGCCATCAGAATGAGCATAGTAACTTTAATACATCGGTAGATTACAAATGACAAGTTACTTAACACAAAAATATATATATATATTTGAAGTTAAACTGTATTCAAAAATATCGATAGATTGATAAAGCTGGTGAGTCTTTTGCTGCAACGTCAAGTTAGCATGTTAGCTAATTTGAATGGAAACTTTGGCTGGGTAAATTACGAATAACATTACACCAATGTAGTCATCTACAGACCCTACAAGAGCCCCAACGTCAGCAATATGTGTTAAGCGAATTGGCAAGAAACCAGTTAAGCTTTGTGACCAACTAGCTACATTTATTGGCCGCTAGCAACTATCTAGCAAGCGAACTCCAACGTTTACTCGTGACTTAGCTACTTTACCATTATTACACCAAATATAAAAAGTAATTTGCTTTCTAGTTAAATATCAAGTCATTATCACGTCTAACTAATTAGGTTTCTGGGCTACAGCTAATTCAGTTTCTCTGAACACCCACTCAAGAAGCGACCATGTGGCTGCAGGACACGTTCACGTTAGGTGACCGGAGGATAGCCGAAATCAACTAGCTTAAGTTATACATGTGTGCATACTCAGATGCTCTTCCATACAGTGCCATATTATGCATCTTTCCAAATGTGTCTATGCAACTTCCAAATTCGTACTTATGATGTAAAAACATAAAATGAACTTTGAGCGCTCATTTACCTTCACCGTCCGCCATCTTCACAACGCAGTAGGATAGAATAACACGTGTGGAGTCTACGCATGACTATTTGAAGACGCATCAGGTCTCGCGATAGGTAAACATATTAAGCGCGATTTATGCTTCTACCCAGAGCCTACTTCCAACATATTTACTTTGATTTTGGAACGCTTTTACACATTGTTACTTTGGCAAACTTTACAAACACAATATGCCCATTGTAGTCCATCATATAGCAACATTTGACAGCTAACACCACTGTTACTTATTGTCATGTTGGTCGGTTGAGGTACATTACAGGGGATGTAGTGCAACCAGACCTCACAAATACGTTTTGTGTTACCAGTTATCATCATTTCCCTAGGTATTGTTATCCACTTTGACGTGGCATGACCACATGACATGACGGACGGAATCATTATTTTCACTCTTGCTAAGGTGAAATCGTGAGTTGTACGAAAGCCATAATTGGCATTACTCCACCATGAAGCGCTAGTCTGTACAACGTCTAAGAATATGTATTATTACCCACATAATTACCCCATAATATTTTCAGAGGGCAGCACAGTATTTATGTCTATGGCTATCACGGCCGCACCGTTTACCAGGCCGACAGAACAACAGCTGACTCGGAATCAGAGCGATAAGGGCCTGCCACCAAGCCCATGACAGTGTGGAATGAGAATGCCATCCCTCAGCTACAGAACTGTGTTCACAGCACGGACTGGAAGATATTTAACAGCCTGGATGCTCCTGATGACCCAAAAATAGCACTGGAGGATATGCGATGGTGATGCCCTCAATGTTCTCAAGGATATTTATTTACCTATGTATTGTTATTTATTATTATTAAGCTGTGGCTGTTAATGTCCACAGCAACTTACGTTTTTAGCTGTCTGATGCTCCCTCGTTGTCTTTGTGACAATTACAAATAAAGTACTTTGAATTTTAATGTGTGTGAACGGTTAACATGGGGGCAAAAGAAAAGAAAAAAATCAACACAAAATGACAGTTTATCAAAAGGTTTTTATTCTGAAACTGAAAATATCTGGACAAGGATACTCTGGAGCGAAATATATTCTGACATTCAATTTAACCATATTTAAAAAAAAATATATATATATATATACATTTTTAAAATGTTCATGTCTACAGAAAATCTTATCAATACTTCCTAAAATCCTGCTTATTACGTGCCAAAATTGTGAGAGGTCTCAAGGCAATATCCAATTTAATCACATTTCTGTCAGTTTAACCCCTAAAGGGCCCTATAAATGGGATAGGAAAAAAACATCTTTTATCAATAAAATAGGTTTCGGTTTTCCTCAATTGACATCTGCTTGCATTAACCAAGCTGATGAGACCGAAAACCCAGAAGCATACAGTTCTGTGTTTTTGAGATTTAATACTTAGTCTTAATAAGGCTATACCCACCAACATCCTGGGTCTCCATCAGCCTGGTGTGATCCACATGGATACTTACCTGAAAGGACTTCTCAAAAGCTGAGAAGGCAAAGTCAAGGGTATAAAAGACTCATCTCTGAAAATATCTCTGGCATAACTTAAATTTAAGACTGCTGTGTTGTACCTGCAAGGCTAGTTAACATGTCTAATGATAGTACATTAAATATATATATATATATATATATATATATATATATATATATATATATATATATATATTATAGTAAATACACAACTATACATAATAGATTAAAACTATATAAATCTAAATTGCAAAAATGTTCCTACTTACCAGCACCGCATTGAAAATATAAATTTTCTAAATTTCCCTCAAGATGAATAAAGTATTAATCTATCATCTAGAAATCAGTGACAACACTGTTGACCATAAAAAACATGCTTGCATACATACTAGTAAAATCAGACCAGCTGTTGATAAACTAACACAATACAGTTTACAAAGCAAATATAACTACTTCCCAGACATCAGCTAACTCAGCTAGGATAGATTTGCACCCAGAGTTCCAGGCTTCTGGAGTAAGCCATCATCACACAGGGCTTTAGCTCTGAGCCTCGAGTGCTTCATTACAAATCAATGCAATGCTAACACCAAGCTACACTGCAGGCAAAACACTGTAGCAAACTACTTTATTAGTAACACCCAAAACATGACGTCGTACGAAAAATATCTATTCCTTCAATTCTGTACAGATTTGGAAAAATGTATGCAAAAAACAGTATAAAACAGCCACATTCAAATGCATATATGAAACTTAATTAGGACTTCATATAATCCCTGATAATTGGGGTAACTGTTTGTGTAGGTGTGCATAAAATGCATGTTAACTGACTGCATTTCCTTCAATTGGAAAGGTGTAATATTTTGAAAAAAACAGTGACTGCCAGTTGTTATGTATTGTTCCAACTTTTTGTGGAAGTTCCCTAGTCCCAAACATTCAGTCATCATTTCATAATGAATTAAGAAGTGATGACGAGGTTGAGATTACTTGTTGGTCTGACCACATATAAGAAGAAAGGCATCTATATGAGAAAGGTGGCCACTCTTTTGCCCAGAAGTATATTTTTGTACAACAGAGCCTGCACACATCAATACCAGAAGCATATATTTTTTTGCCCTAGTTGTGAGCCTTAAGATGGAAATATAAATATTAACATTTTCAACACTTTTCACTTTTTTTTTTTTTTTTAAATGCATCACATTTCAAGAGAGATGTATGATATAAAAGGACTACAGTGGTGAAAAGGTTTTCAAAAAAGAAAAAGAAAAAAAATACCAGTGCAATTACACTTAGTTTTAGTTAATACATCTCTGTGATAGGAGCTAGTCATTAAGATCGTGACCAACAACAGTTTTAAATCAAGCCAATTAATATCATAACCATCCCTGCTTCAGAAGGAAATGTAAAACTAAACTGCATAAATTGTATTAAGTGCAAAATATATTCAAGTCACAGTGGTTCTTTTTCTGATATAAGGATACCCTGCACATGTACTGTTTCAAAATATTAGTACGGTCATTTGGAAGAGCAAAATCACACCGTAACCATTCATTTGATTCTAACACCTATGAAAGTACAATTACAGCACATTTGTGAAAACTGAACAAATATGCCATATTACTTTTTCTTGGGGTAAAAAGCCAGATGATACGGTAATTTCCCTGGTCAACATCAATTTCACTTCAGAACCGTGATGTAGCATGGACATGAGTAAGCACTTATTTTAACTTGACTGTACCATGTGTTCTACATTTAATTTGATCTTTGGAAAGAAAAGAAAACCAAAAAGAAATAAAAACAATGAAACAGTTATGGAATGGGGGTGCCTATATAAGCACTGAGCGTTTAAACATTGTTACTACTTTCTCAAAACCCGACTGACTACACTATCTACACTATCTACATTAAGTCATCAATAATGTACTTCACAATAGGACAATTAAATGTTAATGTTCTTCAAGGCACAATCAATGACTGAAAATGTTGCCAAGCAATGTTACACTGTCAGTCTACAAGGAGTACAAGAAGTCCACATATCTTAATGGAAGTAATATCAATTCAATGTACACATCTTTTCGTGGCAAAGTTATACTCCGTGGAGTGACAGCGCTAGCATTGCTGGAACACAAGCCCGATCCCTCTGATTAGATATCTGGCAGCAGGACCAAGTCCCTTGCCAATCAGCAGTAAAAATGTCAAACATCAGAAGCATGGTTAGCCCAATTCAGTGTTAAAACACCTTTCTTTTTTGTGAAAAAAAATAAAATAAAAATTAGTGTCAGTCAATCACACTGTGGTCTGTTGTCACATGAAAATAAAACATCTGATCAGTGTTTTTTTTTTTGGTATTTTTTTTTTTTTTTTTTTTAAAGCTTACTTCTGTATAAAAACAAGACAAAGGGCAGTTCAGTGACCTTTCTGACTTAAACGTTCAATATGAAACTCTAATAGGGTACACATTTCATATAAACCAATTGTGAGACGTCAGCTTAAGGAATTCAGAGTATAAACAATTGGCAACCCCAGCAAACAGTTTATTACAACACAGAATCTATTTAATAATGAATCAAAGCATAGACATTTACAAACATTATCCGAACGAAGAGAAACAGACAGGGAAGGAAGGTTTTTAAATTGGGGAGGGTGGGGGAGAAGTCATAAAGAGAAAAAAAAATAAAGACGCTTACCAGAAGTAGTCCCTATAAAAACAATATCCCTAAACAGACCATTTATACATTATAGCAGTCAAAAAGAGTTTTTTTTTTTTTCGTTTCACGTAACGCAAGTAAATGTTTTTTTTCTTTTCCTTAGTGGCTTTTACGTTGCAAAGCAGAGTTCTCTTTTAATTACACGGGTATGTCAGGTATGTCTTTCAAATAAAACACAAAAATAAAAAAAAAGAGCCATGAGATTTCTCTTTTTAAACCAGGAGTATAGGATGAAGGGTTTTTCCTGTACAGAGGGTCTAGTATAGCCTTACACAATATCAGTCCCGTCCTCTGATATGAAGTTCGTAGAAGAGAGGGGACGAGGGGGTTGGTGAGGGTCGCTGGGAAGTAGAGAGGTCCTGAAGGGATGTGGCGGGGGGGTGGGTGCTTGTCCAAGTGTGGCTCCTCCTTGTCCGACAGCTGAAAGGTGTCAAACGAAGGGTGGTGTTTGGTTTTTTGGGCAACCCAGTCATGCACAGATTTCCCTTTTTTTTTTTTTTTTACTCCTAATGTGTCTAACTAGACCCATCATCCACACAAACAAGCATACAAAACAATACCCATGCAAGCACATTGGCTAAGGAGCACATATTTTATCTTTTGTGGAGATGACCAGAGTGGCAGGTTTGGATTTAGAATTTCTTATTAGATTTTCAATTTAGACTTTCTTGGGCTCAAATACCCTTTGACCAACAATTTCAGATCAGATTATGTCTTTTTATGCTTAGTATTTTTTTACTGGCCAAGTTTACCAAAATGGTAGACAGTTTTCGTCCACATTACTCAACGGCATCTTTAGATCTATTCATTACCAACTCAAACGCATTAGGGCAATATCCCACATCCCACTCTTAGAATAATTATTTAAATTCATCTCCGGACACAAAGAATTCAGTCAACATCATGACACTTTTACACATTTACGACACACAATAGCTTAGAGACATTTGAAAAGACTAGAGGATTCTACGTGACTAGATCTAACACAATCGCTGTTGGATAGAGCAGAGGATAGATATGACCAGCTTTACAGAAGGGGAGAGGAGAGAGAATGATTCAATGCTGTTCGGACACAGTTGGAAAGGGGATGGAGAGACTAGCATGCAACTCAGTAAGCATGTTTCATTAATACAGTAAGTCAATTTTCAGAAAAATAAAAAAGCTGTTAAAAAAAAAAGACACTACATGTTACCATAGGGAGTCCCAAATGTTTTAATTATGAGATAATTGCCATATTAAGCAGATCAGACACACTAGTGAACTAGAGCCCTACCTTACGCTCTGCTTGTTGTGCTGGCTTCTGATTTAGGATAGTTGACAACCCCAGGCTTTTAATTGAAACTTTTTGGTTATTATTATTGATCTATTGTGCAAGGTAGGCTAGAACAAAGCTCAAATCCAATAGCTCATGAGGCTACGGTCCTGTTTCTGAAGTGGCCAACTTAATTGGTGTGCCGTTTCACAGTAAAATGGCTTCCGCTGTTCTTGGCAACATTTACCTGGTGCATTGTTTTCTTTTTTTCCAATCCCTTCCATTTCAAATTAACAACTATTTTCCATTAGGGCAACCCTCCAGATCCCTTATTCTGTTAATGGGTTTGTGGAGGTTTTATTGTTCCAGTGTTTTCAGAGATTTTGGTGGAGATCATATTGGGGCTGTAATTCAAATATGTCTAATATCCTAGTTGCATTACTTTTGCATTTTTTCCCTACTACCATCATTATCGTGACATTTATGATTACATAGTAGCTTCAAATGCTCATTTATACTCAGTTTTACTTAATTACTTGACGTAATTTCTCATATGGATATTGGATCATAAGGATCATGTCAAGTCTGACTGAAATGCAGTGACCCCAATGGTAAGAGGAAACATTCCCATAAATGCATTCATGACAAACAGATACTGACAAAAAGAGAAAGAGAGAATGAAGGTGTGAATTTGTTTAACAAAAACTTAAACAAACAAAACAAAAGACACTATAAGGCAAAAGTTGTAAACAGTCAGGTTATCTGCTTTCTCCAAGCCTGCAAACACAAGGATCAATGACCTTCATCGGACAAACTTGGAAACAAAAACATGCTAGTCATTTCCTCCTACAACAGTGATCTGGCTCCAGAGGCTAAGTGAGCAAACAGAACATGTTAAGATCTGAGGACAACCCGCCACAGAGATGTCAAAGGTCAACAAGTAAAGGCACATCAGGAGACACAGTTGGTGAGGCAGAGATGTCAGAATACAGAGCGCCAAAGAAACCTCTCAGTATCAGCTTGTATGGGCCTACTTTTTCAGTTTTCTTTCTGTGCCAGACTAATAGTCTAAGATAAAAGATTGGCATACAAAAGGTGTCAAAGGAATTCTACATATTTTTAAGCAGGTTGGGGTGGTTTGTTGAACTGGGGGTGTTTGTGACTACACTTCCTAATCTAGCCAGTAGGAGGCCGGTAAGAGCATTTAAGTCAGATGACCAAAGCCTTTTATTCCAGGAAGCCAGTTATATCTGGGCAACAGTATTACAGTGATTCTTAGAATCAGGGTAACATATATAAAAAAAGACCATCATATCCATTAGACCACTAAGATGGAGACATAACTGCCAGAGGAATCATGGTTAATAAAGGACGCATTACATTTTACTACTGTAAAGCAGACATTTTATGGGTTCAAGATTCATTCATTTAGGCCCCATCAAAATGGCATTTAAAATACATTTAGCATCATTTTGTTTATTCTAATGTTTTAGTAAACATTTGGATCAGAAACCTGACATACATAAACATGGACAGTTTAAATGACAGAATTGACCAAATATTATACACAAAAGCTGCTTGACATAAACCGTAGTAATAGCATTATAACTGGAAGGCCAAGGAAGGGGCTTTGGTCATAGGGGCTGCAGCTGAGAGGTTTCATGATTCAGTGCATTCTGATATTCATTCACAGTAACAGTCAGCAGACCTGTAGTCAATTACCCAAAAAGTTTACCTTTTCAGATCTCTCAAAACCAGACACTGTTTAATTGTCGAGCCAACAAGCCCAATTAGGCTACATCTGAGTAAGACAACAACTAATTGTGAATATTTCCACCACAGTTTGAGAGAGGTCAATGATGCATTGCAAAGAAGTCATTAAAACCATCTTCCTAATGTACAAACTGGGCTCCAAATCTGACCAAACCCATTGGTGATCAAGACGACCACTTCAAAAATGTTTATCTGGCCACAAATCAATGCATTATCCAATGGCTGAACAACTTAAAGTAATACATTACAGAAAAAATAAACTACAATTAAACTATACTTAGGTTTAATGGCAGGCTTCACAGTCAATTATCCAAAGGGGAGTCATATCAAAAGAAGTAATTTGCAACCAAATTCAACCAAGTCCAATGCCAAAACAATCATTCCCTACACATCCCAGACAGTTTTAAAAGTAGCATGACGCAATCAGATGTCAGGATTATTACAAATCTGTCGGATATTTGTGACAAAGATAACATGAACAGCACAAAACAGACTACATGATATGGCCAGAATTACACATACCCCAGGACTACCATTCATCATGAAAACTATGAGGTTAAATATGGCTAGGGCAAATCACAGTGGTAGGCTTACCAGAAAACGAATTAAATACAAACAGAACGTATGTGTACACAGACTGGAAATGTTAGGACGTGTTTGGTACTGAATATGAGGAAGGCTTTAAGGCACCTCTGATTCTATTTTTTTTTTTTTTTTTTGCACATACATGGTCATATGAGTAACTGACACTTATGCCAACTTGGATTAGGGTGATGTGAGAGGCAGAGGATTCTAACAACATTTCTCACAATGATTTAACTGTTCTCCAACACTCAATAAATGCACGAGTCCACATTCACAATGCAGAAAAAAGCTACAAGGTGGCTACAAAGATGCTACCATATCCTTTACATAAGTGTCCCCGTTTAGTTTAACAACTGACATCTCCTTTCAGGAAAAACAAAGTACTTAAAAAAAAAATGAAACGTTTTAAGTTAACGCCAGGTGGTTTTAGTAGTCTACCACCCCCAACAACAGGGAAAAAGACAACGGTAAACATATAGTACCTGTAATTCTCATCAAATCCTCTTACCGTATCAGATCCTCCCCCTTACCTGAAGTTGAAGGAGCCAAAACAGGAGCCCTCGGTGGAAACTTCCATTATCTGGAGGAGAACGGGGGCCGAGTGCATAGGGAAGGGGTAAACAGGGAGATCACAGCATACACACCTTTAACAGGGCTCTAGCGGTGACGGTACTCCCTCTCACGCTCGCGGTCCCTCTCACGGTCGCGGTCCCTCTCTCTGTGGCGGTCCCTCTCGCGGCTGCGTTCCCGGTAGTAATCCTCGTGGCGGTCGCGGCTGCGCGACTTGTGCCGGCGACTCTTCTCTCGCGAGCGGCTGTGGTCACGTTCACGTGAGCGCTCTCTTCTTCAAAGAACGACAAATCCGATTAGAGATACTCTGAACCACACGACTCACTAGCTGCTATATCTTTTGAAAATTTTGATGAATGACATTAACCGACATGAACCTACCCCATTGAGTGAGCTGTAATTTGATTGTCTGAGGCGTACCTGGAGGCGGAGCCGTAAGACTTTGACTCGATGCCGTGCAGGCAGTCCTGTAGGGAGCTGATGAGAACTTTGCAGCGGTCGTCCGCAGACACTTTAGATTGCTTTATCAGAGAGATGGCCGTCACTAGTGTCTCTATCGCACTGCCATAGTCAGCTGCAGGATTTAACAAAAGGGCGCAACAGTAGTGAGCAAACAGTCATAACCGAAGAAAACATATCAAGATTTTTCAGCAAGAGGTTGTTGGTGACAATTTCTGCAATGTAAAGACCAAAACTGAAAAAGTCTTTTTAAATCACTACAAACCAATCATAATTTCCTTGAAAAAAATGCTCCAGGTAGTAACCAACAAAATGTGAATTGACTGGCAAACTGACTAAAGGCTCGAGCCTGTGTGATATACACCACTGAATGATGCCGTTCTCACCTGCACTTGCGTCAGACACTGCTCGTGAGATAGCACTGCTGGATATGGCCCTGTTACGGTTCATGATCTCCTCAAACTCGGCTTCACTCAGAGGGGTCCGCGCCGAATCCATCTCCCTACAAAAACACACACACATACAAACGCAGGGGTCAGAAAGATAAACATTATAGGGTACCAAACTAACACAAAGGAAATATCAAAAACTCGAACACACAAACACACACACACAAACGCACACACACACACACACACACACAGAGCGGCTAATCTTCTGCCTGGATATGTACTCTTCATAGCAGCCAAGCCTCAGTTGAACATTGATGGGCTTAAGGAATTGACGCGGTCAGGAGCCAAATCAATTGAGAAGATGAACCTATTCATCTCACATTAAGGCTCGTGCTGTCATGAAGACAAAGGGCATATCCAGGAGTGGGATTGAGCTACCCTGATGTAAAGGGTTAAGAGGCGTAACCACACACGCACACAAAGTTAATCAAAAAGTAAAACTGCAAAAGTAACTCACTCATGTGGGGTTACAGTTCAAACACTCAAAATGCGATGTATGCAAATCAACCCACTCTCCCAAGCCAAGCTAGGTGTATGTAGCAAATTAATCAGTAAAATACACATAGCCTAAACGGGATGCATCCACTCAAAAAATCAAATCAAATAAATAAAAATAATAATAAACAAAAACAAACAAAGCCAGGCAAGGAGTCTGAGGTTCCTGTTCGGGGGCTGCCAGATATTTGGAGCTGTACTGACCCTGCGTCACTGGCACTGGGCAAATGCCTGCCTCCCTGTTTCAGATCGGCCAAACCCTCGTTAATCCAGGGCTCTCTCAGGGGTCTGAGCCCAAAGTCTGGGATTAGCGGGGGTCTCGGGTTGCTGGAAGCAGCCAGAGGGAGGGACATTCAGGGTCACAGGGAAGAGCGACTCGCAACCGATCACTAGGGCGATCACTACGGTGGACTGACAAAAGTTCTGTTCTATGGCCACTAGGGGCAGCAGATCCCTCCCAAGGAGTGTCCCTCAATATTAATGGCCTCACAAGGTTAAAAAAACAGGTACACGTGTGTGTAGGCAGAGCAAGAACAGGGCTTCCCCTTCAGGTACATCAATTACAAACACAAACTAGAACGACACAATTTTGAAGGAAATGGGAGAAAGTGGACATAGAGAAAGTAACATTCAAATACCACTGAGAATTAACGGCATTCACTGGTCTTTCTAGAAAGTGTTGACAGAGATGTTTGGGATGAGGAAATTACCTTCCACCTGGACCATAGTCTCCTCTGTCATAAGGAGGCGGCCTGCCGTACGGGTCGTTTGGAGGGGGGCCTCCTCGGTCTGACGATGGCATATTGTTGTTCCCAGGTGGAGGGAAGAAGGCAGGGTTGACGTGAGGGGCAGGGGGAGGTCCCCCTGGGGGTGGACCCTGCATGTGTGGAGGAGGTGCCAGGGCCATGGGTGGGCCTATCGGACCAGGGGGGCGGGGTGGGAAGGGACCTGGGGGAGGTGGGCCTTGTTGGGGCGGAGGGGGACCAGGAGGGGGGCCGTAACCTGGTGGGGGTGGACCAGGAGGGATGGGTCCCATGTGGGGCTGGCCAAACTGGCCTGGGAACATGACTGGGGGAGGGGGGCGATCGCCTCGGTGTTGGGGGCCAGACATGGGTGGGGGCAACCCTTGTCCCGGAGGAGGGGGACCCGGGGGGCCAGGGGGTCCAGGTGGGCCAGGTGGGGGGCGAGGGGGTCCCTGCATGCCTCCTGTAGAGAAGAGAGAAGAAGAGACAGAAAAAAAGAGGAGAATACAACATGAGTAAACAGTCACCAGTATTGCTTTAAACGTACTGTAGTTCACTCAAGACAACCTTGCTAAAAGGAGCATTACTTCAGTTTTGCAAGTAGCAGACACAGGCAATCTAATTTTTGGAAAAGCATTGGCTGGTTCCATTGAACTTCTATTTTTTTTTTTTTTCTTACTTGGACAGCGCTAGCATTTATGCTAACATCACTCTTAGGGGCCAACTATTAGCAATTATGAATCTAACACGTATACCTATTCTGTGTATTCTGTCAGATTGCCTGACCCACCTTCAGTCTTTGCAGAAAGTCAGACATGATCAGCAGACATGCAGAGAAACAGACATTTAGAAAAAAAGGGGGGCAACCGTTTCAATCTAGACCACTGTTTGGGTTATTCTCCGTCTTACTGAAACACTCTCCTGGGTTGAAGAAACCTCAACTGCCAACTGGTACAGAGGGTGACCATCAGTTCTGATGAAGGTTTTATTATAGGCACTATGTAAAGTGAAGCAGAGACAACTGAAGGAAGAGGCTTCTACTGAGATTTAGTAGTGAATCCATGTCGGAGAAATAGGTGCAAAGGAGTGTTAGCAAGGTCTTAGTTCAGAAAGACATGCTTTACATTACAGTCTCAGAGACATTACACACACACATGCTTAACACCTGAGTTCACTTCGCAATGTGGCATCAACACTAGAAGCATATGATTTGATCCATGTACAAAAAATATTTATGAATTATACTCTATTGGGTTGGATACATGGAGGACAAAAAAAAATCTAATTAAATTCAAAGAAATAGCAAACGCCAGCCAACAACAAACCAGGCAAGCAAAGGGAGAGAGCAGGCAAGATAAAGCAGACAGGTGAGTTGGAGTTTAGTTCCTGAAATACCCTAACATGTTTCTCTAAAAGCAAGGGGAAATGTGACACTGCACCTCACTGAAGGGTTCCCCCAGGTTCATTTACACCCAATTAAAAAAAAAAATACTACAACTTTTTTTTTTTTTAATACTAAAGAACGGACCCTTCTTGCTAGTAGAAATTAGTGATTGATGAGGCGAGATGGATTTCATTGTGAATTTTTTTACACTTTGAAGAACAGACATTTTAGAAGAAAATATAGTTAGCCGGTTATCTTCAGAGATCCGGTGTCATACGAGATTTTTTTATTGGGAAATATTACTGGTATGGGATACGTTTTAAATTGAAAGCTGGGTATTTTTTTGTTATATACATCTGAAGCAGGCTTCTTACAAACTACACACTGGTGTGCCTGAAAAGACAAATGTGTCTTTGGTTCGAAAGGTCCTGAAAAATAAACCCAGGTAACATGAATCTGCGTTTGAGGATATGTTGAGGAGCTGTTTTTTCTTTCTAGCGGAAATAGGCTTTCCCAGTACTTTTCCCCTCTAATTTCAAAAGCCAGCACTACATAAATCATTTCATTCTGTGCGCAACCCCAGTAGTATATTTCTGAATGTCGGTAGGGTATTTCTAGTTTAGATTTGAACAAACAGTCCTTTGTTTACATTTTTGCTACTGATGTGGTCAATGTGGTTTCACAGGCTGCTTATCTCAAGTTTAAATTCAAGGTCATCCCTTTAGACACATAGGAAGCCTGTTCATCTCGAACAGGCCCGCACAGAGGCACTAAGCACGCCTAAATGTTGGGCTTGGCCCAGGTAAGCAAGCAGCACAGTTCACTATAGAGTACTACACAAAAAGTCGCCTTGGCATAAGACAAACAGTGGCAAATACGATCATGACAACAGTTACAAAGAGGGAAGGGAGAAGGAAGGTGGGAGGTGAGTTTTTCTAAAACACGTGTTTGTTTGCTTAAGCTCTGTCAATAGGAGACGAGGCCTTTCACCTCTGGGTCGCCAGCTCCCATCGCGCCCCGGCTGGAAGCAATTGAAATTCATATCCATCAGCTGGCTGTTGGGGTGCCTATGGGTAATGTGATCTGGTGGCCTCATCCCGGGCCCTGATGGGAGAGAAACCAAAATCACAACTGGCACCTGACGCGGCGAGGCAGAAGAACAGCAAGAGGCGCCAAAGAAAAGAGAGAAAAAACAAATGGAAAGAAAGGGGAACAACACACCCCCCAAAAAACAAAACGAGGGGGCAAGGAAAAACAGGAGGTCAAAAAAAGAAAGAAGAGGAGTGCAGGCTGTCTGAGCTGTCCTGAACAAACCACCACAGGAGTGAGAGCTGGGCGAGAAGTGAAAGATCACAGAATCCTTCACATGGGGAGGGCCTAGACTGGAGGAAGCTGCTAAAGCGTTTGCAGGAAGGGGGGGCATAGCGAGGTGGTCAGCCTGCAACGACAGCACTACTGCCTCCAGCCGGGGTCCTGAGGGCTACGGCGTTTACCCAGAGACATGCCTGCCGTGCCAGGTTTAGGGGAGAAGTGTTCACCAGCAGCAGATGGGGCAAGGATGAGTTTGGAGGCAGATGAGGGGGGGGGGGGTTGGCATCGGGGGCTGGAGGGGGACTCACCTGGGAAGGGTGGAGGACCACCGGGTCCAACTGGGCCCGGGAAACGGTCTCCCCCTGGTCCCGGGGGGCCAGGGAAGCGTCCTCGACCTCGGCCCATGGGGAAGCCGCGGGGGCCGATACCAGGGGGCCCGGCCTTGCCCTCTCCGGACATCTGGCCTGTCTGTGTGCCTGACGAACCAAGAGAAGCACAAGAAAAAGATGAAGTTAGATATCTGAATGAGACAAGCATGTCTTACTATGGAGAGTAAACAATTCAACTAATTAAGTGCATACCTCCCCTGTTAGCAAATGTAAAAGTCTCTGATAAAATTAAACCAACAAACAGACTATGGCAACACAGGTTTGACATGAGGGGGCTTTGAGAAGCCATGTGCGCATACTTTTCCTGGACTGCATCTCAAACTGGCTGAGGGACTGTTTGTTGCATGGTGTGACGATGGGGTTCTGCCCATGAAGTTCCCGCTTGGAAAGCAGATCCATCAGCTTTCTGGAAGAGGCGTCGGAGCCAACACACACCAGCGCAAACCTGCACCAAATCACACACACACACATTACAGCCTCAAATATTGATATTAAAAGAGAGAGGTCAAAAGTGCAAATTATTCATTATCCCTTGTAGTACACAACAACCAACAAAAGGACTTGTGTTGCTCACCCTTTCGACTGGCCATTGGCACGGTTCTCAAAGAATTTGATCTCCAGCACGTCATTAATACCTACTGAGCGAATGGCATCTGTCAAATCCTCATCAGTCGTCCACTACGGAAAGAAACATTACATAAAGTAACTTATATGTTATACAATGCTTTTTATTTAGGAACGAAGTCAGTCCTTAAGTGGAGTTTGTAAAGATCAGGAAATCAACCATATACAGTCGTGGCCAAACGTTTTGAGAATGACACAAATTTACATTTTCACAAAGTTTGCTGCTTCAGTGTCTTTAGATATTTTTGTCAGATGTTACTATGGAAGACTGAAGTATAATTACAAGCATTTAATAAGTGTCTAAGGCTTTTATTGGCAATTACATGAAGTTAATGCAAAAAGTCAATTGACCCTTCTTTTTCAAGACCTCTGCAATCCCCCCTGGCATGCTGTCAATTAACCTCTGGGCCACATCCTGACTGATGACGGCCCATTCTTGCATAAACAATGCTTGGAGTTTGTCGGAAATATTTTTTTTTGTTTGTCCACCCGCCTCTTGAGGATTGACCACAAGTTCTCAATTGGATTAAGGTCTGGGGAGTTTCCTGGCCAATGGACCCAAAATATCAATGTTTTGTTCCCCGAGCCACTTAGTTAT
The DNA here is from genome assembly GCF_963457725.1 of Sprattus sprattus. NCBI lineage: Eukaryota > Metazoa > Chordata > Actinopteri > Clupeiformes > Clupeidae > Sprattus > Sprattus sprattus. The sequence continues at coordinate 52,459,638 of NC_137922.1, read as the reverse complement.
CAATTTTGCCTTATGGCAAGGTGCTCCATCGTGCTGGAAAAGGCATTGTTCATCACCAAACTGTTCCTGGATGGTTGGGAGAAGTGGCTATCTGAGGATGTTTTGTTCCAGCAAGCGCCAGGACCGTCTCCTAAACATGATTCAGCTGCGGGATCGGGTCACCTCCAGCACAGAGCTTGCTCAGGAATGGCAGCAGGCAGGTGTGAGTGCATCTGCGCTCCCAGTGAGGCGAAGAATTTTGGCGGATGGCCTGGTGTCAAGAAGGGTAGCAAAGAAGCCATTCTCTCCAGGAAAAACATCAGGGACAGACTAATATTCTGCAAAAGGTACAGGGATTGGACTGCTGAGGACTGGGGTAAAGTCATTTTCTCTGATGAATCCCCTTTCCGATTGTTTGGGGCATCTGCAAATAAGCTTGTCCGGAGAAGACATGGTGAGCGCTACCATCAGTCCTGTGTCAAGCCCACAGTAAAGCATCCTTAGACCATTCATGTGTGGGGTTGCTCCTCAGCCAAGGGAGAGGGCTCGCTCACAATTTTGCCTAAGAACACAGCCATGAATAAAGAATGGTACCAAAACATCCTCCGAGAGCAACTTCTCCCAACCATCCAGGAACAGTATGGTGATGAACAATGCCTTTCCCAGCATGATGGAGCACCTTGCCATAAGGCAAAAGTGATAACTAAGTGGCTCGGGGAACAAAACATTGATATTTTGGGTCGATTGGCCAGGAAACTCCCCAGACCTTGATCCCATTCAGAACTTGTGGTCAATCCTCAAGAGGTGGGTGGACAAACAAAAAAAAAACTATTTCTGACAAACTCCTAGCATTGATTATGCAAGAATGGGCTGCCATCAGTCAGGATGTGGCCCAGAAGTTAATTGACAGCATGCCAGGGCGAATTGCAGAGGTCTTGAAAAAGAAGGGTCAAAACTGCATATATTGACTTTTTGCATTAACTTCATGTAATTGCCAATAAAAGCCAGTGACACTTATTAAATGTTTGTAATTATTCTTCAGTCTTCCATAGTAACATCTGACAAAAATATCTAAAGACACTGAAGCAGCAAACTTTGAGAAAATGCATATTTGTGTCATTCTCAAAACTTTTGGCCACGACTGTACAAGCCTAAGGGCATGATAATACCATGTGTACATTACAGACACATCCTGGTGAATATATGAAACACTCCCTTCTTTCTACAAAGTCTTAAAAAAATACTCTTTACAATAGCAACAACAGTGACTTACCCATGTGAGGTTGCCAATGTACAGTGCGATCCTCTTGCCCGTGTACGTGTAGACCACGTTGGATGAGGGGCCCTTGCGATCCTCTGAGCCCGCAGGCTGAGGAAGGTTGTCCAGGTAGTCCCGGTCCTCTGGGGCATCCCCATTGTTGGCAGATGGAGAGATTACATCATCATAAAGGTCTATCTGGTCGTGCACCTGGTAATCGTCGCCCTGATTCCAAAGACAAGCCAAAAAAAATCAGTCATTTCATACTCCACAAAATCACACATTTTCTTGAAAATGCTGAATTAATTGTGATTGAATATGAATTTGAATAATTACATAGTTTTGGCAACTGAGTATATAGTTTCAAACATACTTGCATAATCATATTGATCTGGAGATACCAAACAGTTAACTGATTTATTTGACAGTGGGATGGTACTACTCATAGTTTCCATGGAAATTCATCGATTCTAATTCTGTCTACTAATGACCCCCATTGGGGTCGCCTTTATACCCGAGGCATTTCCCTCTCTGATGTATGTTTGTGTCGAAGTACATGCTAGCTTGTGTGTTTAATGGTTCCCTTTGGATATTCTCACTAGGTAAGGTCAGGGACGACTCGAAGCAATGAGGCCTGACCCAGAGTACACTGATAATCCTGTGGCTTATCTCAAACAAACTTTGCAAACACTCATGCCCATTAAGCCTCTGGCCAACCGACCAACGAAGACTTGTCATTAATCTCTCTCCATATGTATTCATTCACATCGGAAAAAAGTTCGGCCATTAGTGCACTTATTGGGCGACTACATGAAGCCTGTCAATCTACTGAACAATTACCATCGATAAGTGCTCAGTGCTCACATACGTTCATGGAGGAGGCCACTGACTTAGAATAAAAGCAATTAAGAAGTATTAAAATCATGCCAAATGCCCATCATTTTCCAGCTTTAAATGGACACACTTGTAGTGTAAAAAAAAAACACATTTGCAAATTTCGCCAGGAATCATTATCTCGCTTTTACATGTGCACTGCTGACTGAGCGCCATAGTTAAAGAACCATGCCAAGTCCTATCGCTAGCTGGATAACTAGCATTTTCTAAAAGCAAAGTCAATGTGACGTGAAATAGTTAGCAAACAAACTACGTTTCAAGCATTGATAATTATGTTGACAGCTTTAGGTCGTCACACTCACTCCCGATATAACAGCTTAAGGCCATGGTTCGAACCAACAAAGCATTTTAAATATTTAGCTACACGGCTAACGTTAGCGTATTAAAGTTGACTGCAGTTAGATTGGTTGGCTGGACGGCCCCTTAACGGTAAAGTTTGAATGCAACACCTCTGTCGATCTAAACCGCAACAAACGGTACTACATCCACGGCAACGACACAATAAATCGTAACTATATTCTCGCACAACATCGCGCTAGCCAGCCATGTGAAGTGCGCAGGCCACGCACAATTTCAGTGATCGAGGCCTTTCCCCGCCACTTCAAAGCTAACTGGTGCTCCTACTCGCCACTATCAAACAATGGATCACACACGTTAGAGTATGACGCCAAACGTGCACGCTATCAAAAGAACCCACACTTTAAAACACATTCACTCATGTTTGAAATATTTTTAATCATAAAAATTAAAATGACCCCTGCAGATAAATTATTCATTCATGTGACAAGTGCAACCCTAAATTAGCTACTTAAGCTAGCCTTAAAGCTAGACATGGACCAACCGCAGCGGTTGAAGAGGCAATTCGCAGATGGTGGACAACAAAAGTGTTTGCAAGTCATATATTCTGTGCAATTCTTTACTAGTGCATACTCTTGATATTCATGCTGGCAGATTATGGAAGATTCGGCATACCTGATTAAACTCCTCTTCTACATCCGCGTAAATATCGATGTGATCCACACCGTCGGCCATTTTCCACTCAGCCTCCTCCGACTGAGCGAGACAAAATGCAAACAGGAAACCAGGATTCGTCACATCCGATGGACTGAAGTGAATTTCACGAAAATACTCAGAAATTCTCTAATAATTCAGGAAATGCATTATTTTTACTGTAACATTTCAGTTTACACACAGCATAATGTGGAGCCTATTTGACTGTGCAATTGAAACATGAAAAAACAACCTCAACTCTAGAAAACGGTTATACGTTCACAAATGAGAAAGACAAATTAGAAAATACAATCTCGTATGATTCAATACTCCTGACCACTATCAACTCAGTTGTGGATGTACCCGTTATAATATGTCATTTCTGATAACGTGGTCCATATCTTTCGTGAAGCAGTGCGTGAATGTTCATGAAACTAGTTTTCATATGAGCTAGTCAGTCTTCACATAATTTTTTTTTGTCCCTCGTGTCCATAGACATCCTATTACGCTTGTGTCGATCAGGGGCAGGGCAGGCGTAAATGCGTCATTGCCCCGTGCCAAATGCGGCATCGTTGACTGGTTGGTTCCTTCCTCAGCGTTTAAGGCTTCAGCCAACTTCACAGACATCATGGTAAGCTACTACCTTTGTTATATTTAAGTTTTAGATAGCTACTGTTAATGGGATTTTTGTGTCTTATTTCTGAACATTGGGTATTTCAAGAGAAATAACAAGTTTAAATCGACAGATTGGATGCAGTTTATCCTTGTCTGCATCCGATGTGCAACTGACAGAGGAAAGCACATGGGCCCGAGCTACAATTTAAACCGGTCATGCTAGCATGCTAATGCGTTTTATGAATAAACACTGTTATAGAAATGGGCGGCTGACAAAATCTAACGGTGTCGACCTTACTGGAGTCTATCTCGCAAAATGGCTACAAGCATATCGTTAATAGCGTATGATTGACTAAATGAAACAAGTCTGTGATGCTGCGAACCAGCACGCCTTAACCATTGTCTAAACTGAAGTAGGTAGTTAGCTAAGTATAGCATCGTTAACCGTGGTTTCAAGACTTTTCGTAGTTTGAAATGCTGCACGTCTGACGCCCAGTTATTTTGTTTTGCACGCGTAAAAAGCACTATGTCATTTTAATACACAGCACAAAGTTAAGATTAGCTAACGGTACTGCGCAGGCCAGTAAGCTTCTAGTGGTTTCTAAGGAGAAAAGGGAGGAGCTGGTGTGCTAGCTTAGCTACTTTTGTCAACGTATAATAGAGAGAAAGAGCTGATGGGGGAGTTATAATGAATGTTGTTGATACATATTTTATTAGACGTTTCAACACTGAAACAAAGAAAGTGAATATGGTTTTGGATGGGCATTGTCTTGTTCCAGATTGATCCAGGTCCTATCATTTGCACTTCGCTATGTCTAACGTATGAATGTTTTCAAATGACACGCCTTACTACATGCTCTTCAGAGGTTTTTAATCATAAGATGACAATGGAATTATTCATAGTCAAGTCAGCTGTACAATAAAAATGTCAAAACCACACAAAAAAAACACTGACAATAGAAGACCAGTTTTAAAATAAATTTAAGCCATGAGACCATAGGAATAAAACAAATGAAGAAGCAACTTCAATACTGAGTTAAAAGCAGAGGAACAGAATGTGTTTTAAGATGGGATTTAAAAACAAGCAGTGCAGGGGCCAGTCTTAATGCAGAGGAAACCTGGAGGTTAGGGGCACAAGGCAGATGCTTCAACCATGATTTTAGGACAACCAGAAATAACTGGTTAGTAGACCTCAGTGACCATGCTCGGACATGCTTCTGTAATAGTCAAAGAGATGGGTTGGAGGAGGTCCATTTAATGATTTGTAGGCAACAAATAGAATCTTAAAATGTACCGGGAGCCAGTGCGGCAGGGGAGGGTAAGGTAAACAGGGCCTGGCTAGCACTAACATGCAGAGTATCAAGCTGGGATTAGATAAAAGCACGAATCACTCTTTACAATTAAATGATACAAAGGGCTTGCCCTTGGGTATGGGATTTACAAATGGTTTTAGTGAACATAGGTCCATATGAGTGGCATCACTGGGTGCAAATAACAGGACAAAGAATAAATGTTGATCAGATAAACTCTGAAGCGAATGTCGCTAGCTCATTATGTGCTCCAGAACAGTAACCCAACCTTGGTTTTACACACTCTTGTTAAAATAATGAAACTCAGCCTACCTTACAATGAAAAAAAAAAATCCTGGTTCCTTTTCATTCAAACTCCTCAAAACACCCTCTTTGTCGATTTATAAGTCTTAATGAAAAGTCTTTAGAGCCAATGTCTGTCATACTTTTCCTCAGGAATGTCTTTAAGCGTCTCAAGCAGTATTCGAGACAGGCATCGTCAGTAGAACTTAAATTCTATTCTGAATGTTGGGTACATTTCCACTGGCTCTCGTAGGATGGTGCATAAATCAAAATCAAAATCTGCATCGTTGCACAGGTTTGCCACTACTAGGGTACACAGTGTGCATACGGCATACAGGTGGGGAAGCCACTGGTCTAGACCATGGTTAATATCTTAACCTGAATTGTCATGTTAAATTGACTCCACTGTGTCTTGTTTCTGTTCGTGACAGGCGTCCATTTCAATGGCACCCGTTAATATCTTCAAGCATGGGGCTGATGAGGAGAAGGCTGAGACAGCCCGAATGGTGAGTTGAGTCACTTTTTGTCAGGTTAAAGGTTAAAGCTGTAGGATCTTAGTCATTTGCTCATGAGGATCTCAATTCATTCCCACAGTCATCCTTCATCGGCGCCATAGCCATTGGAGATCTGGTGAAGAGCACCCTGGGACCAAAAGGAATGGTAAGATTTAAAGCAGTTTGCATTGGATGCAGGCATTGTTTAACTACTTGGTGTACATTTAATATGATTTCATTCATATGCATAGTATTTTGGTGCATAGTACTCATACATAAATTCACAGTAATAATAAAAATGCAAGGTTATGCATATAATCACTGTTCCCTGAAGGAGATACAACAAGATACATCACAGAAACTATGGGATATCACACTGACATAGCCTGAGCCATTTTAGCCTTGGCACAATGATTCTTCTCCATTTGTGATGAAGGAAAAAAACTAGTGCTGTCAAACGATTCAAATATTTAATCGCGATTAATCGCATTTTTGTCATAGTTAACTCAAAATTCATCGCGATTAATCGTAAATTTATGAATCGCAAATTTCTATCTATTCTAAATGTCCCTTCAATCATTATTTTTTTTTTAAGCTCTTATCAACATGGAAAAGTGGATTGGCTTGCTTTATGCAATGTTTTATTTTATTGAAAAACAACATTGCCAAACAAAAATAAAATAAAATTATAAAATGCACATTTTAGATAAACAAAAACTGCAGTTAAACCATGGCTTAATATTTTCTTTTTTTTTAAGTTTGCTGTGAACATAGAAGTCAGGCCACTTATTTAAAAAATAATGAACCGTAACAGTTAGGTTACCAATAAAAGGTAAGCCTACTACTTCTGTGCTTTCAGCCAGCTGCCTGTTGACATTTTCAGACAACAGTGAAGCTCGCTTTTTTTGCACAACACAACTTTTAAAGGTAAACTTTCTATTCAGAAGCTTTTTATCATCCATTTCGCCGTATCACGCTCACCATTCACTCAAACGTAACATTAGCCTACTACACAGTTTGGAGGGGGAAAAAAACGTTAATCAAAAATAAAAACGTTAATCGCGCGATAAAAGAATTAACGGCGTTAAAATGGGCTTGCGTTTACGCCGTTAATAACGCGTTAAACTGACAGCACTAAAAAAAAACAATTTCGACAGAAGTGTATCTAGGCAGCGAGCTCATGCTAGCCAACCATTAGCTTGGCTAAACAGTAGCTAGTTAGAGACACGCCACATGCCTCAAATCTGTTGCAAACAACTCTCGAAAGAAGCGCCCTGTAGAGGTCAATGCACCAATAGAGGAAGTTGTCTAGCTTTTTGTTCAATAGGACAGGGAAGATACAACAGGAAATGAGTGGGAGAGAGACGGGGAGAGTGAGTTCGAGAAACTATCTCGGGTCAGAATCTAAGCTGGATCCCTGTGGGCACTAAAGCAGTGTAGGGTATGGTCCACCTACATTACTGCTCCAGTCACCACCTATTCTCTGTCTCTTAGGTGTGAATAGAGGTGTGTTCAGCCAGACATGCAAGGGTGTTCTATCCCCATGCTTTCTGTGTTGTACCAAGTGAAGGGGAAACTAACTGAAAATTGAAGCTACTGTGGTCTCTGTGTGCATTGGCTGACATCTTGTTGTCTCTCAGGACAAAATCCTTCTGAGTGGTGGCAGAGAAGGCAGCGTCACAGTAACCAACGATGGGGCGACCATTCTGAAAGCCATCGGAGTGGACAACCCTGCTGCCAAAGTGCTGGTTGGTGCGTATAAACCAAAGCAAGAACTGAAATTTAATGGAATTTGGGTTTTGTAGCAGCATGTTGATTTTGAAACCTTTTAAATTTAAGGATTGATTTTATTTGTCTCTCTTACACACAGATATGTCCAAAGTCCAGGATGATGAGGTTGGAGATGGAACCACTTCTGTCACTGTTCTTGCTGCTGAGCTTCTTCGCGTAAGTGTTTTGAAATAAAATTCTGCTCGACTCGCTGTGCCCCCTCAAATGTGAGGCGAGTGCGTCTCCAGTCTCTTACATCAAGTCAGCAGTGCTCATCAACAGAAAGTTTACAGAATTAAGGTTGGATTTGGGGTTTTAGGAAGCTGAGCTCCTGATCGCCAAGAAGATCCACCCTCAGACCATCATCTCTGGCTGGAGGAAGGCCACCGTGGTTGCCCGTGAGGCACTGAAAGAGGCAGCAGTGGACCATGGGTAAATTAACTTTGCATTTTCATTTCTTCGTGGCAACTGTTGTAAGCATATGGTTGTCATTTGTTATTATTTCTATTTAATAACTTATCCAATTACTGATAATGCTGAGAAGTCACTAGTAATTATGCATTAATACATTGTAAATCTGTGTGCATTTATACACTAGCATTGTGACTGGTAAGTTTTAGTAGTTCGAGAGTTGTGTGTTTGTCTTAATCATTCCCTCCCTCCTCCCCCATAGCAACGACCCAGTGAAGTTCCAGGAGGACCTGTTGAATATTTCACGCACCACGCTCTCCTCCAAGCTGCTGACCCACCACAAGGACCACTTCGCCAAGCTGGCCGTGCAGGCCGTTATGAGGCTCAAGGGCTCTGGGAACCTGGAGGCCATTCACATCATCAAGAAACTGGGGGGCAGCCTCATCGACTCCTACCTTGATGAAGGTATACGAGAGAGTTAGAGAAATTGGGGTGGAAGGAGGGAGAGAGGGATGGTTAAGGGAAGGTGAGAGGAAGAGTGATGGACTGTAGAAAGACATAAGGGAAGAGGTGAAGAGCAAGAGAGGATGTTAATGGAATGCGATGGAATTTCTTCAAATAGTGCGTGGTGGAAATCAACTGTTAAACCACTCCCTTTGAATCTACAACAAACTATTCATAAAATGTTCTTGGAACTAAAGACTACTATTTCCCCCCAAAAGGATTCCTGTTGGATAAAAAAATTGGTGTCAACCAGCCCAAGAGGATCGAGAATGCCAACATCCTCATTGCCAACACTGGCATGGACACAGATAAGATCAAGGTCTGTATCCCTTGTTTTTTTTGGGGGGGGGGGACGGACATCTTTTGCTAATATTTGTATGAAACGTGATCACCAGAGCGGACAGAATGTGTGAGTCTCTGAATAGGAGTGTCTCATCCATGTATGTTCCTCCTCAGATTTTTGGCTCCCGGGTGCGAGTGGACTCCACGGCCAAGGTGGCTGAGATCGAAATGGCAGAGAAGGAGAAGATGAAGGAGAAGGTGGATCGCATCCTCAAGCACGGCATCAACTGCTTCATCAACAGGTGCCTCATCCACAGCCCCTAGTGTTCCGCTTGTTTACTGGCGGAACGTTACCTTCCTCCAAATGTTTACATCATAATGCTCTTCTTTGTGTTCTGGATGTACATGTGGTGTGGTATGAGGCATGTATAGACAGTCAAGTGAGACTTAAAGTAACACTGTGAAACTGAGAAATTTGACACTTTTTGAGTTATGGTTTTATAGGCAACTAGTTTTGGTATCATCCTGAAATGTTCTCCTAATTTTAATAGTTCATGGTCATGTGAAGGACAGATAAACACCTGTCCTTCCAACTAGCCATCCAGGATATGCACTATGTAGTTCTGTGTTTCCTGGCTAGAACACCTCGCAAAAATGGAAGAAAAGCTTTCATAGTATTACATTGCCAGCTATACTGCCAAAAGACACCAGTTGGTGCGTGTCAACTGTACTGTTGGTGGTGTTTCTAAGGTTTTTGCATGCCTTTCAGGTAGTTAGCGTGATAGTTTTGGAACAGAACTGCTTATGCTGCTTCAAACTAAATGATGATTGAGCCCATTAAATCTGTGAGTCCTGACTGTATATGTTTGTGTGGTGTTTTTTTCAGACAGCTGATCTATAACTACCCAGAGCAGCTGTTCGCCTCAGCTGGCGTGATGGCCATCGAGCACGCAGACTTTAATGGGGTGGAGCGTCTGGCACTGGTCACAGGTGTGTTTGTGTGTTAGTCCCTGTAGCTAATTGACATCTGAATGAGTGTGTTTGTGTGTACAATGTAAATATGAGAAACCCTAGTTGATGTGGGTTTTCCCTCTGTCAGGTGGAGAGATCACCTCCACGTTTGAGCATCCTGAGCTGGTGAAGTTGGGAACGTGTAAGCTCATCGAGGAGGTCATGATCGGAGAGGACACACTCATCCACTTCTCTGGCGTTGCCTTGGGTACGACCAGCAGTCCTTAACACATCCCAGTCTGATGGGCCCTAAAGACACATGTAAAAGGGGATGAGGTGGGGGTGGGCGGGAAGAGTGGAACAGGTTAAAGCTCACAAGACTCATCATGTCCTTAAAGCTTCAATAATGTTGTTGGAACCATTTTATACTGAAGAGGAACACTTAATGGAAACGTTATTTGATTTTGAGTTGTTTTGATTGCCTTACATAATGGCAGTACTAACTTGTGTGTGTGTGTGTGTGTGTGTGTTCCAGGTGAGGCTTGCACCATTGTGTTGCGTGGGGCCACACAGCAGATTCTGGATGAGGCTGAGCGTTCTCTGCATGACGCATTGTGTGTGCTCTCCCAAACGGTCAAGGAGACACGCACAGTTTACGGTGGAGGTCCGTATAAACTCGCTTTATATCCCCCTCTCTGTATGTTTTCTCGCATCCATCACTTTGTCTGTGTTGAAGTACTCTCTCTTTTACCAGTACATCTGTAGAGAAAGCACTTTCCCCCTTCTTCGAAATCAGCTATTGTTTATGAAGGAATGCAGCTTTATGATAATACTTTGACCTTGGCCAGAAACACTCACGTGTGTGTGTGTGTGTGTGTGTGTGTGTGTGTGTTTTACAGGCTGCTCTGAGATGCTTATGGCAAAGGTAGTGAGTGATCTGGCCAACAGAACACCAGGCAAAGAGGCAGTCGCCATGGAGTCCTTCGCCAAAGCCCTGATGATGGTGAGCTTGTTAACCTCCCTTTTCAGAGCCTTGTTGATTTTAGTCATGCCTGTACACAGTGTAGTTCATATTTAATCTATAAAACTCCACAAATACTATCCTTTTCATGCACTTCAAATTTGACCAAAAGGGAAAGATAAATATGTATAGTAATTCAACTTCTTCTGTCCTCTCTAGCTGCCCATCATTATCGCAGACAATGCCGGCTATGACAGCGCAGACCTGGTGGCCCAACTCAGGGCAGCGCACGTAGAGAACAAGAACACCTATGGCCTGGGTGAGTTAAGATCACACACACACACACACACACACACTTTCTGCTTAACACTATATCCTATACGCACACACACACTCCCTTCACCCTGTACAGTACTTACTCATACACCAGGTCGTACACTTGCTTCTGTTTGTGTATCATGGTTTGTGACCTTTGCCCCCAGACATGCAGAATGGTGAAATTGGAGACATGTCTCAGCTGGGCATCACCGAGAGCTTCCAGGTGAAGAGACAGGTGTTGCTGAGTGCAGCGGAGGCTGCAGAGATGATCCTGCGTGTCGACAACATCATCAAAGCCGCGCCCAGGTAAGGCCGACGCATCCTACCCACAGATCCACCTCAATGTGTACATATATAGGTGTAACACACACACACACATATATATATACAGCCGCGGAAAAAATTAAGAGACCACTTCAAAATTATCAGTTTCTCTGGTTTTACTATTTATTGGTATGTGTTAAAGTAAAATGTACATTTTTGTTTTATTCTATAACCTACTGGCAACATTCCTACCAAATTTCAAATAAAAATATTGTCATTTAGATCATTTATTTGCAGAAAAATGACAATTGGTCAAAATAGCAAAAAAGATGCAGTGTCTTCAGATCTCGAATAATGCAAAGAAAACAAGCTCATATTAATTTTTAAACTACACAATACTAATGCTTTAACTTAGGAAGAGTTCAGAAATCAATATTTGGTGGAATAACCTTGATTTAAAATCACAACTTTCATGTGTCTTGGCATGCTCTCCACCAGTCTTTCACATTGCCGTTGGGTGACTTTATGCTACTCCTGGCGCAAGAATTCAAGCAGCTCGGCTTCTTTTCATGACTTGTGACCATCCATCTTCCTCTTGATCACATTTCAGAGGTTTTTTATAGGATTCAGGTCTCGAAATTGGGCTGGCCATGACAGGGCCCTGATCTGGTGATACTCCATCCACACCTTTACTAGCCTGGCTGTGTGGCATGGAGCATTGCCCTGCTGGAAAAAACACTTCTCAGAGTTGGGGAACATTGTCAGAGCAAAAGGGAGCAAGTTTTTCTTCCGGGACAACGTTGTACCTTGCCTGGCTGAGGTTTGTAAAAGACCATAAGGATTGAACCAAAGCGGACTGGAGGGTCTCCTAGTTCGTCTTCTCTTATGAGTCCAATTTTCAACTTTGCCCAACACATGGTCGTCTGATGGTTAGACGGAGACCTGGAGAGGCCTACAAGCCACAGAGTCTTGCACCTACTGTGAAATTGGACTCATCAGAGAAGACGAACTAGGAGACCCTCCAGTCCGCTTTGGTTCAATCCTTATGGTCTTTTACAAACCTCAGCCAGGCAAAGTACAACGTTGTCCCGGAAGAAAAACTTGCTTCCTTTTGCTCTGACAATGTTCCCCAACTCTGAGAAGTGTTTTTTCCAGCAGGGCAATGCTCCATGCCACACAGCCAGGCCAGTAAAGGTGTGGATGGAGTACCACCAGATCAGGACCCTGTCATGGCCAGCCCAATTTCGAGACCTGAATCCGATAAAAAAAACTCTGAAATGTGATCAAGAGGAAGATGGATGGTCACAAGCCATGAAAAGAAGCCGAGCTGCTTGAATTCTTGCGCCAGGAGTAGCATAAAGTCACCCAACGGCAATGTGAAAGACTGGTGGAGAGCATGCCAAGACACATGAAAGTTGTGATTTTAAATCAAGGTTATTCCACCAAATATTGATTTCTGAACTCTTCCTAAGTTAAAGCATTAGTATTGTGTAGTTTAAAAATTAATATGAGCTTGTTTTCTTTGCATTATTCGAGATCTGAAGACACTGCATCTTTTTTGCTATTTTGACCAATTGTCATTTTTCTGCAAATAAATGATCTAAATGACAATATTTTTATTTGAAATTTGGTAGGAATGTTGCCAGTAGGTTATAGAATAAAACAAAAATGTACATTTTACTTTAACACATACCAATAAATAGTAAAACCAGAGAAACTGATAATTTTGAAGTGGTCTCTTAATTTTTTCCGCGGCTGTATATACTTCAGACCACACACACACACACACACACACACACACACTTTAGTTGTTTTGGTGAAATATTGATGCATGTGCACTCATCTGTTTTTTAATAGGAAACGAGTTCCAGACCACCACCCCTGTTAAATTGTGAACGAGTGAAGAGGAGAAAACAAGAAGACGAAGAGCACTCTGTGTATTTATTACCCCCGGGGTGCTGTGTGTGATGTCCCTCACCTGTGTGTGTGTGTGATGCCATTCACCTGTCTCGTTTAATGTTAACTCTCCGTAGTCGCACATTTGTCACATGTTGAATGCACTGTTGCAACCTGAACGTGTCACACCCCTGTCTGAAGCAAGATGGCAGTATGGACTGAGTTTGTTTACTGAACAATAAAAATGTACTTGTACCAGGCTCCCTCCATGACTTCTCTGATTACTTCGATTTGAAAACCATTTTCAATAATCAAATATTTGCACCCCTTTCGTTAGCAGTCAGGTTTTGCCAGTTATTGCGATATACATTTCTGGAGATTTTCCATATTCCGGAGGTATTTCAATACTGAAACCAATTGGATGGAGAAAACTGTGAGTGAGTTAGGGTTTGAAGAGTCTGTGTACTCGTAGCATGTTTACTCTGGACAGCCCAAAGTTAGCATGCCACTCCATGTCACAGTAACCTGGCTACAGTTCAGGAGGGAACGGTCTGTTCAACCAAAAGATCGACCCATTTATTTAAATCTGGAATACTGCTGCAGTAAATTGCAATAAGATGTAGCTTTTATCACAACTCTTAAGTGATTTGTTTCTAAATCCTTATACCTGGTGAAATACATAATGCACACAAAATTGAAAATGTTTTTTATCCCTTAAATTGACCAGTTAAGTGCACAGTGACCTTATTCCACGCTGCATACGTACACGCAAGCACGTCAAGGTTTGTGGCGCAAACTTCAGTGTGGCGCTGGGATTGGCTGCGTGTGTGTGATGGCTTGATCAAAATCATTCAATTCTCTGTTCAACATCACACTCTGGACCAGACCGTCAGAATGAGAGGGACTCTTCTAGTTCTGTTCTGCTGTGTGGGTGCAGTGCAGGGGATTGTAAGGTGAGTCCGACATCACCTGTAGATAGTCACTAGAAAGCAATAGAGGTAGCTTCTGTCAAGGTAATGGGCACAGCGGTGTAATTGCACTCCTGAAAAATGCTTAAATATTTTCCTGATGTGTTGAGTATACTTGTAATAAATAGCTTTCTGGGCTTAACTGTTCATGGCATATGTCATGTGTACATATACACCTTTTAATCATTTATCACAGTATTTCGGAAGATCATTGTATTAAATCAAAAATCTTTCAAATGTATACCATGCATAGGTGAGCGTGGGCATAACAGAGCAATAACACACAGGAATTGCCACCCCTCTTTTGATTTTCATGGGCATTTTCTGTACTGTTTTCCTTCGAGGTGGGAGTGGAGTGATAGTTGCCTTTGTCAAAATACATTATAAATTAAAATAAGATTAGGTTAAATGAGAAATGACACATCTGACCTGAACTAAGATCACACAGAGGTAACCTCTCCTCATTTTACCCAGAATCCCTCTGCAGCGGCTGCCCACCGTACGCTCCCAACTCCGTGCGTCCAACCTCCTGGAGACGTTCATGCGAGACCATCAGCCTGATATCTTCCAGCGCACATATATGCAGTGTTTCCCCCCCGGTACCCAGTCCCTCGTTAAGGGCCGCAGCATTGAGAAGCTCTATAACTTCATGGATGTGAGTTCTGTGTGATGACTGGTCTGGGCTGAAGTCAGTCTGGTCTTAACTGCAGTGGGAATGACATTCTCTTTCTCTTGGCTTTGGATGGATTTTGTTGGGTTAAACTGATACTGGCAGGCTTTTGGATGCCCTTTCAATTTTATAGTACGCCTGCCAAAAATACTGAATTGTGTGTGCGTGTCTGTCTGTCTGTCTGTCTGTGTGTGTGTGTGTGTGTGTGTGTGTGTGTGTGTGTGTGTGTGTGTGTGTGTGTGTGTGTGTGTGTGTGTGTGTGTGTGTGTGTGTGTGTGTGTGTTAGGCTCAGTACTTTGGTCAGGTGAGTCTGGGAACTCCTGCACAGAACTTCACTGTGGTGTTTGACACGGGCTCATCCGACCTGTGGGTTCCCTCCTCCTACTGCGTCAGCCAGGCATGTGGTAAAGACTCTATGATATTGTCTCCTTTTTTAGAGTTTCCTCACAACAGTAGACTAATGTAAGTACTTTATAAAACTGTGTACCTCTAATAAGTCATCACATCATGACATGTTACCGGTTCTTACCCTGACCCATCTGCAACCAACAACATATCATAATTTAAAAAGCACATTAAGCCCATTAATTCATTGGTATTTCCAGTCCTTGACCTTGCTTTCATCCTGAGCTTCAATGAAGTCTCGACCACAGCAAGGTTGTTATGGCTATGGTCATATGGTTTCCTGACTTAAGCCTTGCTTTATGTTTGGGAAGAGAGTTTTGTGGCCAACAGCCCAATGACCCCTTTCCCCCTACCCCCAAACAAACATACACTTCTTGTGTATCTCTTTCCAGATAATCACCAAAAGTTCAAGGCATTTAAGTCAAGCAGTTATGTCCACGATGGGAAAGCGTTTGGCATCCAATACGGATCTGGGCGCCTGCTGGGTATAATGGCCAAAGAACTCCTAAAGGTGCAGTTCTGCTCTCTCACAACACCAGTTTCTCAGTCTGCATGTAGCACACCATACATACAGTGGAATTGTATGGAGGTGTGTATCTGAGAAATAATTGTATAAATGCTCTATGCAGAAGTATATATAGCAGATAAAAAGATCATATCAATTCCTCAAAAACATCTGACTTCATAGAAGATGACTTAAAGTTGTGTCTGTGTCTGTGTCTGTTTCTGCATGTATGTGTGACATTGTCTACCACTACAGATAGGCTCTATTGCGGTGAAGAACCAAGAGTTTGGGGAGTCAGTGTTTGAGCCAGGCTTCTCATTTGTCATGGCGAAGTTTGACGGCGTGCTGGGGATGGGCTACCCAGACCTGGCCGAGGAGTCAGGAGCCCCTGTGTTTGACAGCATGATAATGCAGAATCTTGTGGCACAGCCAATATTCTCCTTCTACCTCAGCAAGTAAGCATCATGTTGCACATATTCTGTGCCGTCATACTGCACGCGTGATGATGACAGCATTGCGAAATGGAGCTGTAGATGCTATGTAATTCAGCAGAAATGTATAATGATACATGAGGATGAGGATGGGACTGAATAATAATGATATTCAAGTTAATGAAGTTGTTCGATGACGATGAACTCAAAAAATCCATTTGTTCTTATCATATCATTTCACGTTTCACTTTCAAGTCTAGATCCTATGCATAATGCTGATGATGATTATGATGATTATAATCAAGAACATTTTGACTTCTGCAGGAGTAAGACCTCCTCCACCCAGGGTGGGGAGCTTCTGTTAGGTGGGGTGGATGAGTCCCTGTATAGTGGCCCCATTAACTGGGTGCCTGTCAGCATCCACAGCTACTGGCAAATCGACATGGGCACGTGAGTCTCCTGGCTTTTTTCATGTCCAAAAGATGAATCAATGACCTACACAATAGCGCCACCATTTGGGAATAAGGTGGAACTACGTACATGCCAGGAGCCTCCCTCTGTGGAGAGTTACTAAATTCATTGAAACAGTATCTTCCGTGTCCTGGCAGAATATCAGAAAACATAGTTTTGTTCGGGGTTCATTGTGAACAGCTAGTGTAGTAATTATGGATTTCTCACTCTGTCAATAACAGCAAGAGACAAGAAGTATATTATAGGGGAAATATAACAATCAGATCATACCTGTCTATAAGTAGGAATGGCAAATGGAACTTGACATAAACCTGACTTGAACATAAACAATCTTCGAATTTCTGTGCCCACAGAGTGAAAGTCCAAGGTGTGGAGAGTTTCTGTTATGGGTCTAAACCTTGCCAGGCCATTGTGGACACAGGCACATCCCTAATTGCTGGACCAACCAATGAGATTATTATTCTGCATGAGCTTATTGGAGCCACGCCTACTTCTGTCGGAGAGGTGAGTTTGTTAGTGATAGTGGAGTGCGTAGTCTGTTGCTTGCATTATCCGTTTCAAATATGTTTATTGGGTGTTGCTTGCATTATCCAACATATTTTGTGAGTTTGTGAGTAGATGGTGTCCATGTTTCTGACATGAATTCATGTTCCGTATGGCTGTGTGTGTATTTTCATCTGTGTGTGTAATTGTCAGAATTGGGCTAGGTGCTGTTTCCTGGTAGTCAAGTTTATTATGAGTTCACACAAGAACATTAGTAGTGTGTGTGTGTGTGTGTGTTAATGAATATTTGTGTGTCTATGTAAGATAATGAGTATGTAAGATATTAATGTGAGCATGTTTACAGTGTGTGACCATTCACCCTGATACTTTCTTCAGTACCTGGTTGACTCTGCATGTGTGTGTGTGAGACTGTATGTGAATGCATGTCTGTGTGTGTCTCTAATACATTTGTGTATGCAAGATGTGCATGTGAACGATATTACAGCATGTGTGACTGTTCACCCTGATATTTGTTTCAGTACCTGGTTGACTGCGAAAGTGTGTGTCTGTCTTTGCGTTTGTGTGTGTGTCTCTCTTTGTCTTTCATGAATATTTGTGTGTGAGTTATTGTTAAGTATGTAAGATGTGCATGTGAGCATGTTTACATTTGTTTCAGTACCTGGTTGACTGCCAGCGGGTATCCAGCCTGCCTGTGGTAACTTTTACACTGAATGGGGTGGAGTACCCCATCTCAGCCGAGTCATATGTCAGACGGGTGAGAGCACACACACACACACACACACACACACACACACACACACACACACACACACACACACACACACACTTTTACACTGAATGGGGTGGAGTACCAGCCGAGTCATATGTCAGACGGGTTAGCACACATACACACCCATCCACGGCACTTTTTAAAATGATTCACCCAGCGTCATCCTTAACAAACCCTTACCATCTCTAACTCCACTCACACACACTAACTTAGACATACACAACTCAACTCTGCAGACTCCTTAATCACGAATTATTATTATTTCATTATTTGGTCATTTGTTGATCTGTACATTTTACGCTATCTTTTTTTGTTAATCTTTCCCCATACCATTAACTCACACACACACACACACACACACACACACCCACACACACACACACAGGAGGTGTTGGGTGACCGAGAAATCTGCTTTACCGGGTTTACAGCAGTGGATCTCCCCACTTCCATGGGACCAAGCTGGATTCTGGGAGATGTATTCCTCTCTGAGTACTACAGCATCTTTGACCGTGGCCAGAACCGTGTCGGCTTTGCTCAACTCCGACGTTAAATCTAAGGGGACCTGATAACTGTCAGATCATTAACTGCTTGTGATGTGTGAATAAATTGCAAGACCCCAAATTAGTTCAATTTAAACCTTTTTTTGTGTCCTTCTATTACAAAAACATGTGCTTGGGTGTGGAACTGGACATTATATAGGAATAAATAAAGGCATCACATTTCAACAGCAATAAAGAAACAATGAAAATAAAGACATTTAGGATAATGGTAATTCCAAATGCAGTATTTCAGTGATATGGAATAGGAACTTTAAACTTGTCATGAAAACACTGGGAATGACAGGAACGCAAATTAAATGGTTATCAGCTCTAGTTTAAAACTAGCACGTTTCAGCGTAAGGTTTAAGACACACTTAACCCACCTGACCTTCGTTTTGACACACAAACACATGCTGTCAGAGAGTTGCACAATATGGCTGCTTTAAAAGTAACACTATATGCAACAATTTGCCACTTTTTGAGGTATGGTTTTAAAGGCAACTATTTTGGTACCATCCTTAAATTCATATGGCCATGTGAAGGACATATAAACACCTGTGTCTTACCCACTAACCATCCAGGATATGCACTAGTTCTGTGTATCGGGCTCGAACTTCCTGCAAAAATGGAAGAAAAGCTTTCACATGCAAGACATTGGCAGCTTTACTGCCAAAAGACATCAGTTAATGTGTTGTCAAGCTTCTATCATTGTCAGCTGGGATGTTGATACTGTTTGAGAGGTTTTTGCATGCCTTTTAGGTAGTATAGCTTTCTAGTTTTGGAAAAGAACTCCGTATAATTGCTTTAAATACCGTTTTAGTGAAGTAATCCGCGACGATGCTGGTAAAAATAATTCGGTTTCCTTTGCAAGATGATAGGCTACGTGATGTCAGGGCAGTGTCAGCAGATGTTTGAGTATTTTTGACAGACATTGGCGCTCTTGGCTCTTGGCACCAAGTACCCCTCTAAATGCAGTAACCTGTGTCATCGCGCTCAGCCTGACGTGCGACTCACTCTCGAAAGGGACGCTCACGGGTAGCATGCATCCATGAGCTGAGCGACCCTTGAATCGTGAGAGCAGCACCTGTTCTTCTGAGTCGACTACACCTTTTACCACACAGGTCTGCTGAGTTTTCAGAAAGTCTTTCGTTTGGATTCACTGTACGTGTGCTTGTGCCGAACATTTGTTAAAATATAAGTATACAGGAAACATATTTGGAATTTAACATTGTCTTCAGGCGCCACAGTGGGAGAGAACCACTGGAGAACAGGATGTAAACTTTTGCGTTACGGCAAACTGTCTGCTGTCCTGCTGACTGAAGATGACTGTTACCTACTCTAGTAAGGTCGCCAATGCTACGTTTTTTGGCTTCCATAGACTTTTACTGCGATGGAGGGGCAGCATTTACAAGTTGCTTTATCGGGAGTTCTTCGTGTTTGCAATTTTATATACCATTTTAAGTGTCGTATACAGGTAATTGCGCAGCTTAAACATTTCTTCTATATATATATATATATAAAACAAGCATCATCATTATCATCAGAATGAAACTTATAGATAGAGATAGATAAAACAACTTTAATGCTAGTTACCAGCTTTGTGATAGTGCAGTTGCTAATCAGAGCCTGTTCTAATGACCTTGAATAGTGCAAGACTAGTAATGGCTGAGTGAACTTAAAGCTGCCATCAAAGATAACTTCTGATTCACTAAATTTATATAGGACCTGTGAGAGACGGGAGAATGGCTTCCTTTTTATTTTGTTATTGTGATATGATGATGTTGCATTGATATTATGTTGATAGTAGTGTATTGCTTAATATTACTTAATTGCATTATATGTTTATTATTGAGTTCATTACACACATGTGGTTGCATCACTACTGAATAAAAAAAGACACATATCTAACATATATTAACATGGTCCAACCTGAAACTGGTGTGTTTTGCCAACAAGTAACAACATGTTTTTTATGAAATGGATTCCTAAAACTAATAATATAAAATAGAATTTCTGTAGCATAGGCAATGTATTATAGTGTTTTTTTTTTTTACCAGTAGCAGAAGCACTATCAGTAGTAGTGGTAAGAGAAGGAGTGGTAGTTGAGGTAGTTAATGAAGTAATATGTAGCATGTGTAAGTATGTAGTGGGCTGTCAAGCAGTTGCATGATAGCAATGGATATTTTAAAACCTTCAAAAATGTATAGTCCTTCCAAAGAATGCACCAGAAATCAGAATGACTAGTAAAATACTTTGTTCATCCCTAGGCTTGTCCTGACCGACCCTCAGAAGCGTTTCTTTGAAAAGGTGTCCATATACTGTGATAAATATGCTGAGCAGATACCGGTCACTTTTGTCCTTGGTAAGTACAGCTATCTACTCTTGGAAGGGAATAACTACTCTGAGTTTACTGGTAGAGAAGCGGTCCGCATAGCGGCCGAGTGTGGAGAGGTGCTGAGACGGCACTGACACGGCTGTTGTAGGAGGGTGTAACTATCGTTATCGACACTTTAATTTAGATCACGTTCTCCTGGTTACCATGGTGGTTGCACATGAGTACGCTTTCTGGAAATGCACCTCTGTTCTTTTCGTGGATGAGTTTGGGTGTGGGAGCTTTGTGTTGTTGTTAGAACCTTAGTGGTGCAGTTCTAATCCAATGCTTTCGGCGACTTACTCCTCACAGTCCTTTTGTGTGTGCACTCAAATAAATGTAATGGAAAATAAATACACATTACACAATTCCAGCCAGCACATTGCTTCAGAAGCATGGAAGGGTGGGGTGTAAATTGATTGGCTGTTAAGTTCAACGTATCGCCAGAATCGTGGACTGTGCCTTTAAATTAATGTCCCATGTGTCCCAATGCTCCTCACGCATGCCAGACATCACAGCACCACAGTATAACTCCATTCTGAGCCTTTTAAGAGACAGGTTGACTGTAAATGACAAACTGAGTTATTTAGGTCTTTGATTCTCAGCTCTCAGAACGTACAGATCGCTGTTTAGATCTGTCGTAGGAGCAATGTTTGTTCTGAAATACTGAACAAACAGCTGTGGTTTGAGATCTATGGATACTTACTGATTACAGATAATTGTAATTACTATAGTCCACACAAGTTACATATACAAATGTGAAATTTGATCATATTTTTCTTTCAAACATTTATTACTGACATCCTAGTGTGTATTCTTACATTGTCCTGAGTCCATTTATCCAATATAGAACTGTGAATCTCTCAATGTTAGGATTTAAGACAGTCTAACCATGACTGTAAAGCATGCAGTCATGCATGGAGAGTAGAACTTAGTTTATACCAATTACTAACCAAGCTAGTCCACATAACTCATTTTACTCTTTAATTTGAACCCTTTTCTTGTATTGCCAGTATTTTAGCACTGATAAGACAATAGCATGTCAGTTTGTTATAGAGAGGGTTGACAACCAGGCACAGGTTTTCATTACGTATTAAGTAATAAGCTAGCTAATGTTAGCCAA
This sequence comes from Sprattus sprattus, assembly GCF_963457725.1. Taxonomy (NCBI): domain Eukaryota; kingdom Metazoa; phylum Chordata; class Actinopteri; order Clupeiformes; family Clupeidae; genus Sprattus; species Sprattus sprattus. The sequence goes on along the minus strand of NC_137922.1, from coordinate 52,437,703 downwards.
CATGGTGATGTAGTCCAGCATAGCAACTAAGATGGCACTTTAAATAGATGTTGAACGACACAACAAAGGTCACTGACCTTTATGTTCTGGCAATAGAAATACAAGTCCCTCAATATCTCTCAGCTCGGCAACAGAGCATCTGATTGGATTGGCCAGTTCCTGTCATATTCTGGATTCCGTCGTGTGCAGTTTCTGGTGCAGAGAAGAACTGTTTTGGGAAACTGGGGAGAAATATAGTGTGAGTGCATGTGTGTTTGTACAACAGAGAGAGCGAGAGATGAAAATGCTTTGGCAATACTGTAGAACGTTATGGCCATGCCAATAAAGCTTCTTTTAAATTTGAATTGAGAGAGAGAGAGAGAGAGAGAGAGAGAGAGAGAACAGATGGGGAGTCTAATGCTGAGGCAGTTTAGTGGTTGAATAAGCCACAGCGCATGTACTATATGCAGTAAAGCAATAAATTAGGTAATAAAATAGCGATTAAAGAACAACATGGTCCTTTTGGCTTGTCTCTTAGATACCTATAAGGGCTTTGTAATACTTCATAATTGGTACCTTTGTATGAAGGGTTTTTACGTCATTACAGCACCTCATACCCCAATTTCAGGTTTTCTCTCACCTTTTATTTATAGTAGCACACACCTATAACAAGCATTTGAATTGTATTTGTTGTTGGCATGGATAACAGTTATAGAGATTCTTTTCCTTAAATGCTCCTGAATGGCAAATAAGAGACATCAGTTTAACCATAAGGGGCCAATACCAATGACCAGTGGTAGTAGCTGTGGAAGTGGCACATTTTCTATTGATTGCTGTTTGGCAGCGGAATCGGTGACACTGCTAACGTTATGCTAACCCTATGGAAGCACAGAGCTGACACTCGGTTCAACTTACAGTGCATAATGCAATGCCATCACTGTCAGGTTAGCAGATACTAGTAACATTTCAGGCACTCTGACTATTCAAATTGGTAAGATTCTTCATAGTGCTGGATTTCTGAAATGATAACAAGACCGTGGACAATCAAACAGCAGAAATGAATCATCACTTCGCAACCAGATAGAACTTGTAGTCACTGTTCCTTCTTCCTTATTTGTGATCACTCTTAACAATTCTCAGGCTGTTCTTCAGATGCTAATGCACTGACCAGCTATAGGCCGATAAAATCTTCCATTCATCAGTAAAATACTTGAAAAGATTGTTTCAGTGCAAATAAACTCCTTTCTTAAAGAAAACAATATCCTAGAGGAATTTCAATCAGGCTTCAGAACATGCTACAGCACTGAAACTGCTCTTACTAGAGTAATCAGCGACCTCAGACTAAATATGGATGCAAATAAGGTCTCAATCCTTGTCCTCTTACATCTACATTTGATACGATTGACCATGACATCCTAATCAATCGTCTTGAAAAGTTAGTCGGACTTTCGGACTTTCTGGTGATCATGTGTCTTAGAAAACATGACATCTGCTTTGGGGTTGCACAAGGGAGCAACCTTGGTCCATTATTATTCTCATTATACATGCTGCCACTTGGGGACATCATTAGAGAACACAATGTATATTTCCATAGTTATGCAGATGACATGCAACTGTACATCTCTGCTGAACCAAATGATGCTGCAGCTTTAAACTCTATTACTTCTTGTCTTTTAGCGATAAACATTTGGATGAACAATAATCTCTTAAAGTAATACGAGGACAAAACTGAGATCCTACTATTCGGACCTAAAAGCAAAAGAGAAATGCTGTTTAATAATCTGGGGAAACTAACTCCCTGGATTAAATCTAAGGTTACAAATCTTGGTGTTATCCTTGCTTCAGATCTAAACTTCAAGTCCCTCATTAACAAGGTGACGAAAACATTGTTTTTCCACCTTAGAAACATAGCTAAAGTACTACCATTTATAAATCAAAATGACGCTGAAAAACTGATTCATGCCTTTATTTCAAGCCGGCTTGAGTATTGTAATGCAATTCTAACTGGCCTCCTAAACACAAAAAAACTGGGAGACTTCAGCTCATTTAAAATTCTGCAGCTTGGCTATTAACCAGAACCATGAGGAGAGAGCACATTAGTCCGGTTTTAGCTGCTCTGGCTTCCAGTAACATTTAGAATTGATTTTAAGGACCTTCTCTTTAGATACAAAGCCCTCAATGGGCTAGGACCAAGTTACACTGAAAACTCCCTTGTCAAATACTTGCCCTCAAGAACACTGCGATCATCTAATGCTGTTTTTTTTTTAGGTTCCCAGCAACAGCCATAAGAAAATCAGGGATTCAGCCTTTCTCAATAAGGCCCCAAAGCTATTGAACACACTGGCTTCAGATATCTAGGGAAGCTAGCTCGCTAAATGTTTTAAAAAGAAAGCTAAAAATGTAGTATCTCTTCATCTTAGCCTTTAACTAGCTTCAATGATAAAATGTGATATTAAGGAGATAGATAAACTGTATCTCTACAGTTTAATTCATTTTCTGTTTTCTGTTATGCAATTTATGTTCTCTATCTTTGCACTCCATCCCTGTCTTTATCTTTTTATGTTTTTATGTTAACTTTATTTATTTATGAATTTATGTTTATGCACTTTATCACAGTGTGTATGTTGATGTTTTATGTTCTATGTTTATCTTATGTCTATTTCCAGGGTGCGATTTGTCCAAAAACCAGAGGGGGGGATGTTTTTTTTTTTTTATCATGAAAAAAAAACAAGCAATACATAGGCCTAATTCTCTTCATATAGCCTACATGCATCATATATGTCTATCATGATATGATAATCGCTGCTAGACGCTCAGTTCTTGTGCTCCCTCTCATTCACGTTGAAATACTGAAACCGAAACTGAAACTTTGAAACTGAAACGCAACTGTTTTGGACAGAACTCGCTAATTCAGTGAACAAATATTTTCATATTCATTGTACAGTAGCCTATACACGGAAATTAGCAAAGCCAGCGAATTCTGAGAATGCCGACAGTTCGGGTAAGGTTCGTTAGTGCCAGCGATGTAAGCAAGTGTTAGAAAACGCTGTCACAACCTGTCTGTTTTTTCATTGTTTTTTTAATAATTGAGGGTTATCCCCCCCATGTATGAAATTCATCCAGCTGAGGTGGGGATGTAAAAACCAGAGGGGGGGTAAATCCCCCCCATCCCCCCCGGCAAATCGCACCCTGTCTATTTCTATGTGGATCACTGTGCATATCATTTCTTTTAATGTAATTCCTTTGCTGTTAAGCACTTTGAGCTGCATTGTTTTGTATGAAAGGTGCTAAACAAATTAAGTTTATTAATTTTATTATCATTATTATTATTCAGGGTTCTATGTGACACTGGTGGTGAACCGCTGGTGGAACCAGTTCCAGAACCTTCCGTGGCCGGATCGCCTGATGTTCCTGATCTCCAGCTGCGTCCAGGGCCGGGACGAGCAGGGCCGCCTGCTGCGGCGGACACTGATGCGCTACGTCAACCTCACATCACTGCTCATCTTCCGCTCAGTCAGCACAGCCGTCTGCAAGCGCTTCCCCACCCTTGACCACGTGGTGGAGGCAGGTATGTACGTGCATGCACACACACACATACACACACACACACACACACACACACACACACACACACACACACACACACACACACACACACACACACACACACACACGGCTGTGGGACACAGGTTGAGTATACACACATACACTTGCATGCAGACACACACAACACATACACTCACACACACATCTTATAGGCAAGTTAACACGCGTGTCGGAAGCAGGTAAACTTACACACACACACAAGCACAAAAAACATGTAGCAGGCAACTATACTCACAAAAATGTGCAGGCTAAAGGCCTACATACACACACACACACACACACACACACACACACACACACACACACACACAGACATGAGCATGCACACCAGGGGTGGCTCCTCCATTTATGCAGGTGAAGCAAAAGCGATGCATGAATTCAAACTGCGTGTGTCAGTAAGGTTACATTTCATTACTTGCCTGTGGTGTTGCAGTATTGCACAAACAAATGTACAAAGTAAACTGTACAAAATGTGCCCCCCCTGGCGAATAGAAAGATTATAGTGTAGTGTGGGTCAGTTCCGGTGGGTCGGGTCTACAAAGCTACAATACAGCCTTCTGACTAAGTTATAAATACAGAAAAGAGACAGCCTTGTTCCGAATTTGTATTCATTAGTCTACTAGTGAGATTTCCACCTTCTTTTTCCCAGTCGTTGGCTACTGCTATCTATTGCCTTTGAATAGAGTGTACAGGCTTTAACAACTAGAAGTGTTTGGGCAGATACCCTTTATTTGAACTCTTGATATTTGCCAGAAATAAAACAAGCTGGCTAGATGTAAGGATAAGGGGTGAGTCAAATTCGCTTGTAGAATGTTAGGCCTAGTTGGTGCATTATTGGTTGTTCCATTTATCTGGATATGTCACACTTGCCAAAGAAGTGTATTCACTTGCAGATATTCTTTTAAAGGTAAACTTTCTATTCAGAAGCTGTTTATCAACCATTTCGCCGTATAGCGCTCACCATCACTCAAACCGTAACGTTAGCCTACCACACAGTTTGCGAAGCCAAAAAGAAAGTTAATAAAAATCGATTCTGAATCGGAAGCACTTCAATCGCGATACGAATGTGAATCGATTTTTTTGCACACCCCTAATTGTTTACACATTTACCCTAGGTGACAATTTCAGTATTTTTCTACAGCCATTTTACAGGAGCATGCTCATGTAATGCTTAAATACAGTAGAATGTAATACTTTGAATCTATTGCATGTTAGTCACATCATTTTTAACTCTCAATTTGTTTCCCCCAAATTCACTAGTTTCATACTCTGTTTCAACCACCTAGACCTAGATGCACACATAGTTGTATTATACAAGTACAGAAGCGTAGATAAATGGCGCACAAGCACAGCTGTCATAGACGGGTATACACACATACAAGCACACCCGAGAAGGCACATATGCCCACAGGTAGGTAAACATGTACATATAGATAATTATAAATCGCATGGCAGATAATGCAGAGTGATTCAGTACTAAAACAAATCTCCACAAGGTAGGCCTACTCATCCAGAAGAAAGGTTCTGCCCCATTAAGCAAAGTGATTCGATCAGTCAAACCTGAAAGCAGCCAATACTGCTACTACTCAGAAAAAAGGAAAGTGGTACAGAGACACATGGAGACTTTGAAATCAGTGACATTTTTTAAGTTGTGGATTATTATAATTTTATAATGGTGTACTATAATAACAAGTTAAGTTAATTATGTAAGTTAAGAATGTAAAAACACTCTGCTCATATTGAGATCATACTACATGCCGGCTCTTCACAGTTAGATTCCTATCTCCCACTATGTGTTTTTCCTTCGAACTGTTTTGCCATGCCCAGTCAAAGCCCTCAATACTTCCTCAATTAAAGCAGCATCGACTCTTTTCCACTTCCTTCGGTTGAGGTCCCATTAATTAGTTAGTTAGATCCCATCGTTGCTTCGATTTCAGTGCTGCTGGGGTTAATGGGATCTCTGTACACTGTGTGGCTCTAGGACTGCTGCATCGTCAACAAACACACTTCCATTCACATGAACGTATTGTTGCTCACACACACATGCATACACACACACTTGCCTACACATACACACACGCATACACACACATACAAAGGCAACACACAGAGGCTGCGATTGAATCGTTTTTTTTCTGCTTATGAAGGTTTTTAACTGAGTGAAATTACCCGGAACACTGATAAGAGCTAGTTGAATTCTCTAAAAGCTGAAGGAAAGGTGCTTCAATGCTTCCTTTCTTATCTCCTTTAGCATAGGGTACACTGGTCCATCCTTTATGAAAGGATAGGAGATAATGCTGTCCCACAAATCCTGCAGCAGCAAAAACATGACCCCCGTCAGAAACATCCGCCGTCGCATAATTACGTTGCCTAGTGTAAGTGCACTCGGATTCTCTTAGCACCGCTGCTGTCTTTTCCTAAGTCCTTATGAATACTCCTTGACATAATTCCTTGACCTCAGGACGTTTTCCATCGAGGTCAAGTGAAAGTGGATGTAGGACGTCATTCCACAACAGCCAGAGACTCTTTAAGTTCTTTCTCTCTGTCTTTTTGTCGGTCTCCTCATTCTATCCATATCATCCCACACACCCACACAGCCTTCACTATTCTTTCTCCTCTCCCTTCTCTTGGTCTCTATCCCTCTCTCACCCTGTATTGTCTTCATTCACTTTCAACTTCAAAGAGACAAATCTGTCTATATCTACTGTATGTCTGTCCCAATGTTGGGTTGCCCCACTAGAATCACATGTTGGGTGCATGTAACCTGAGTCCTCAGTGGGCCAAACAAGGGCTTCCCCCCTTGTCAGTGTCCAACAATATATGGGTCTGACCTCCACAGCCGGCAGTAAAGAGGCTTTCTGGCCTAATATATCCCCTCACACAGACAATGTCTCTCACAGCCATGGTGTGAGTAGGAGCCTACATGACAGGACACAGGGTGCTGGACAGTAAGGTGACAATTCCTATGTGATTATGACATACACTGAGGGGTAAAGATGACTCATGACCGACCCTGGTCTTAAATGGAAGAGACGTTGGTGTCATGGTTGAAGAGGCTAAGGTGTCACGGTTGATGACCCAATATATATCTTACAGATGCATGTGAATTGATCAGTGAATCATCCACCTTGTAGAAACTTGAGACATGCGTCAGCTCTGATCTATGTGAAGCAACAGTCTCTTCATATGGGAAGTACACTATTACAAACTGAACTTGCTTCAATGTCTTAATGTAATTTCCATAACAACTTATACTCATATTACTCCTGGCTACCAGTTGACTAATTACTATGGTGAGAATGATGTCAAATAAATTACTCCACCATTACCTCAGTTTAAGCAGCACTGATTTCTAAGAAGTTGGTATTGAACACCTCTGGGTGTGTAGCCAAGTGTCTCCATGGCAAAGGTTTTGTTTATCTTCCTCATCTTTCAGGATTCCCTGGCAGTCTGATTATCTGTGGAGTGATTGTAGTGATGTCATGGATTGCTCTCTGGCAAAATGATGATCTTCTAAAGGCTTTTAAACCAACTGGCACCCCATTCACTCTCCTAAGAATAGTATAGTATATTAAGTATACTTGTTATTCCAGACACAAGCCATAAGACCTGACTGATTGAACTTGAACTGACTCTAGAGCAGAGAAAGATTTGGGAACTATCTGGGTAAAAAGGAAGAACTGTAATTATGAATTAAGAGTCATTAAATCTTGCCACCTTTTGTCTGTGTTTTGTGTCATGTCAGGCTTTATGACTGCAGAGGAGAAGAAGTTGTTTGAGAACCTGAAGTCTCCACACCTGAAGTACTGGATCCCTGTTGTGTGGTTCACGAACCTGGCCTCCAGAGCCCACAAAGAGGGACGCATCACGGACAGTGTGGACCTCCAGCACATCCTTAGTGTAAGTTAGACACATATACAGTACATACACACACATACAGACATGCATGTGCACACACACTCAAAAACACACATACGCGCATACACACACACACAAACACACACACAAACACATAGAAACTCAGAGACACAATATAGAGACACAGACACACAAACACTATAATCCTTTCCCATCACATTTTGATATACGAGCAGCAGCCTGTCTTTTTGGAAAGTTGGACAGCTGCCTGACCTCAGAGCCATAACCATAACCTTGAGGAAGGGCGCCCACGTGCTATCTGATACACACACATAGAAAACAGCGACATTTTGTGAGAACAAACTTTCTGCATGACATATATATTAACTTATTAACATATTGCCTAATATGTTAACATATAAACATAGCGACTAATGTTAGGCATGAACACATCAAACAGACCAGCAAGGAAAGGATCATGTTACACTGCCAATGTCTCCCTTGTAAAAATTGCATTGGAATATGAATAGCTTGGCGGTTTAATGCAATGCATTGGATGTGTGTGTGTTTATGTGTTTATGTGTGTGTGTGTGTGTGTGTGTGTGTGTTTGTGTCTGTCTGTGTGTACAGGAAATGAACAAGTTCAGGACCTGGTGCTCTACTCTGTTTGGCTATGACTGGGTGGGGATCCCACTTGTCTATACCCAGGTGAGTCGAATACACACACACACACACACACACACACACACACACACACACACACACAGTCACACACACAGTCACACACATAGACATACACACAATCAGACACACACATTTGCACACATACTGTGTTTCCAACCCCCTAATCCTTGCTCCCTCCTACTTATCTGCCTCCGGAACAGACTGTATTCTTTTAATTGAGGACCCTAGAGGTAGACAGGCAGCAAACTGGTGGTCATTACTGTGATGAACACTGTGTCCTGATCATCAGGTTAATGAGTAGTGCTTCCTGGGTGTTAGTTACATTGCCATGGTTACACACACACACATGCATGTTCTGGATCTAAAGATGGATTGATGAAGCAAAAACAACATGTAGTCATTTACTTGCGTACTTACAAACTGGTACAAAGAAGATGAAGAGGATGAGTAGCTTGTTGACTGTATGTTATAAGCTATACTGTATGTAGGTAGGTGTGGTTAGGGATGTTAAAGAATTTAGATGTGCTTTATTCATGTCTGTTGCGCTGTCCTCAAAGAGTTTTTATAAATCCCTGTACCTGATGGCGTACATCATGTGTACTGCAGTTGTTTAAAGTGATTCATGAAATGTAGTGTAGTTTGCTCAACTTAGTAATTTGCTCAACACTAAATAGATGAAAATATACTGAATAATATCAGAAGGAAAGAGGCAAACAATATTTAAAATAATTTGTATTAACCATCATTTTAAATCAAGCTGAAAAGGTGCTCTGTATACAAATCAAACATGGAATTTAAAAAAAAACAAAGACTTTCTATTGATGATACTAGTGAAAACCTATGTTATGTTTTTGTACTTGCTTAGACGTCTGGGACCTGACTAACATAATATTCTTCATTATATGGAGCAAATATTTCCACTGGTCCATGTCAACTGATGGTGTTATCTCTCTCTCTCTCTCTCCAGGTTGTGACATTAGCTGTGTATACATTCTTCGTGGCCTGCCTTATTGGACGTCAGTTCCTCGACCCTAAGCAGGGCTACCCAGGTCAAGACCTTGACCTCTACGTGCCCATCTTCACCCTGCTGCAGTTCTTCTTCTACTCTGGCTGGCTAAAGGTTTGACCTTTAATTCTTCATGTCTCTTTGTTGTCAATGCTCTCCTTACATGTCTTACTTTATCTAGGGTGACAGACAGTCAGTCTAGTTTCCACAATCCTGTCACTAGAGGCAAAGGATGCAGTCCCCTTTCACTTAGAATAGGACAGGGGAGGGAAAGGAAACGCTTGAATCTACCATGTACATATTAAAAGGCTTTTGTAAATATACAGAGCAGGTGCTGGTATGACATTTAATATTTCCCATGCAGTGTACTAGAAATGGTTTTGTGGCTAAATCCTGAAGGAAATATGTTGAAAAGTGTATGTGTGTGTTTGTGTGTGTGAGAGAGAATGTGTGTGCATGAGAGACAGGAGAATGTGGAAAAGAAGAGCCGCCTCACATCAAATATTGAATGACACCTGGATGTTTCTCAGCAACATTTCATTCATTTCTCTGACTGGCCTCTAGGTGGCAGAGCAGCTCATCAATCCTTTTGGAGAGGACGACGATGATTTTGAGGCCAACTGGTGCATTGACAGAAACCTACAGGTTGGCACCAGTGCTTCAATCTTCAGTGATTGTTGCTACTTCTACTTTTCACACATGCTAATAACCAATTAGCATGTTTCTATTTGTGCGTACTTGTATATGTGTGTGTGTGGGTGTGTGTGTGTGTATATGTGTGTGTGTGTGTGGGTGGGTGTGCGTGTGTTTGTGTGTGTGTATGAATCAGGTATCTCTATTGGCTGTGGATGAGATGCACATGAACCTTCCCAGCCTGACTAAAGATATGTACTGGAATGAGGCTGAAGTGAGGCCGCCGTACACCGTTGCCTCCGCTGACTACTGCATCGCCTCTTTCCTTGGCTCTACCACAGACTTGGGGTGAAGACACAAACACAGTGACACATTCTTACTGATAATCAGTGTGTATGTCAAATCATAAAAGATAAAAAAGTCTAGCTAGGATTTAAACCTTAAACCCTTTTTCACTGCAATAACTTAAACTCATATTTAAGGTGCTGTCCCTCTGCTCTCTGTTGTTCAGGCTGTCTGAGATCCTCCAGCCAGAGGAGGCCAATATGGCCCATGAACCCCGGCGGCAGGAGTCGGTGCTGGGTCGTGTTCGTCGCCTCCTGAGCGTGCAGGATCCCCCCGACCTTTCGAACGCACGCCCCGCCCTCAAGCGCCACAGCAGTGAAATCCCCAGCTTCTTCCCCTTCGCGCCGGACCACCGTGTCTACCCAGGGGGGCCCGAAGACACCCCCATGCCACCCAAACCCTCCCATCCAGGTTCACACCCCCACCCTCAGGATACACTGGCTACCCTTCAAGAGGTCAATAGTATCCCCCCCTCCCCAGATACAGAGGTCCGCTCCCCGCCCTTCACAGATGTGCCCCAGGTGGTCATCAGTGCACCTTCCTTGGCCGGTAACCATGCTTACAACGCAACTACAACAACATCACTTTCAGATGGCTTTCACTTTCCAATAACTCAGGCCCTGAAGCCTGAGGCTCAGGTAGAGGGACTGCCTGGCGGGGAGGCCCCAGGAGCATACACGCCAGCCTGCTACAGCCCCACTAGCATGGGGCCTCGCAAGTTTCGCTGGAGCGCACCGCGCGACCGCATGAAGAAGCGGCAGCTGTCCTTCCAGCTGTCCCGCCAGGGCTCCAGGAGCTCAGTCCACAGCCTTCCCAGTCCACGCATGCTGGGAAGGCGGAGGGGACAGCAAGCCTCATCCCCCATGGCCCTCGATAGTCCACAGCGGGGACACAACCCAAAGATCGACATTTTTGTGGTGCAGGGAACAGACAGAGAGCAGAGGGACTTGTCTGAACCAAGACAATAACAAGAGACCTTAGAGCCATCATGGCTTGTTTGTCTGTAGCCAGAATATCATTTGTAGGGACCGCCTAAACTTGAATTATTCAATGTAATGGACTTTCAGGTCTTAGATGTGTAAAAACTGGGAACTGCCAGAGCGAAGTGAAGACCCTTATCCAGAGTGTGTGGTGAATCATACAGGGTGTTCCTGAACACAATGTGCAATATGATGGACTTTCAGTTGTAAGAGGCACAACAGCTGGAGTTTGCTGTTCCTAAGCCTCAGTCTTTCACATGTGAATGGCAATTCAGATTTGAAAACTAAAAGCTGCTAATTTTGTTATTTTTTTATGGGGGGTATTCAGAAGAAAAGATGCAAAGATGCTCTGTAGTTAGCTTTGTAATAGTTTCATGTCCAGCTTCACATTAATTGTCGGCATGGCACAGTTATTTAATGTGTATGTAGTGCTTGCACCAAAATGACTGATATTGGGATGCCATAGAGATAGAATGGGCATTCTCAGATGGGCATAACAATGAGATACAAGCTTCTGTAAACCACCGCTGACTCTACTTATGTCGTAAGTCATACCTTAAGCTGTAGGCTACCTTAACGGTTTGAGGTGTTTCCCAGGGCATCCTTAGCTAAGTATACCTTCTCTAAGAGATACTTTCATTAGGTTAGACTGGACCACTTTTAGCTATACCGTAACACAGTTTTCAGATCAAACTAAATTTTAGAGCCTAAAAATGTTGTGTAAGTATATAGATGTAAGCACGGACTGAGATGTAAGACCAAGATATGTGTTGCAATTTCAATTTGTGCTGCATTAAATAAAAAGAAAAATCATTGTTATAAATTAAGCAGCCGTTAATTTCTATTTCCTTGCACATACAAATCTATAAGTAACATCTAGCCTACAGCCAAATAACCTTATTTGGGAACTTTATGTTCTTTCTAATAATGATCGCCTGTGTCCAATCTGAGTCATGCCTATCATACACATCTCACACATGCTCAAACCTACATGAATGTCAATAGTTGATGCCAAAAACATGGATCCTCTTAAGGAATCAGAGGGAGATTTCTCTCAGGGGAATTCCTAAGAGGTGATTTGGGAAACACGTGTAAAAAAGTAAACAACTGTAGTATGGTGTACCTTTCAAGTCTTTGTAAAATGCTAAGAGGGGGACCCAGCCCTGGTTCATCTTGGCCAACGGCCATTCAATATGGGTGTTTTTGACTAATCACTACCCACTTTGTCAACGTACCATGCTATTGTACCTATAACTAAAGTTCAGTCAAGCATTGCCTTAACAGTGTGCATTTATATTTATTAGCCGTAAATTCCCTGACACATGGCTCGCACATGCTAAACATATCGGTAAATCATACTCTTGTCTGTCTCCTCGGCTTTAAACATCTGTGAGAGACTTGGCCCTTCTTCAGCTAAGCATATATTGGGTTATTTGAGAAACAGGGTAAAGTAGGGTCAGAACCTCATTAAAAATATCATCTCTCCGCTTACATTGTGTAAGCCAGTGTGACCACAGGGAAACAAGAAAATTATGTTTGAAGGCATGTCTTCCAATTTAGTAACACTATATGTGCAGTCAGATGTGTCAAAGAGGCTGATTATTTGCAACAGCTCCCGCCTTCCTCACCAGCCTGTCTTGTCGCCCCGCATCCCTCTTCTTTATGCTGTTTGTTGCAGACATTGAAGGACCTCAACCTCTTCAGAAAGTACAGCCGGCTCTGACCTTTCTTGAAGACTGCATAAATGTTGGCTCACCAGTCCAGTTTACTGTCCAGATGAACTCCTAAGTATAGGTGTTGCCACCTCCACACTGACCCCCTCGATGGAGACTGGTAGCAGAGGAGTTTGAAACCTCCTAAAATCCACCATCTCCTTGGTCTTAGTGGTGTTCAGCTGCAGGTGGTTATGCCTACACCACTGCAAAAAGTTGTCCACCAGGCTCCTGTACTCATCCTCCTGTCCATCTCTGATACATCCCACAATAGCAGTCATCAGAGAACTTCTGGATGTGGCACGACTCCGTGTTGTAGGTCAAGTCCGATGTGTACAGGGTGAACCATAAAAACAACTCTAGCGCCATCGAGTGGGAAAGATGTCAAATTGCCTGATCGCGCACTTAATATTTCCAAAGACATTTCACAATACACTTCCTGTCTGAATCAACTGTTCGACCTATAGGCTACGCATAACATTTCTCAATGACATTTGATTAGCGAAGGACTATACCCTGTCAGGCTTTGACAATGTAGACCATTTTTTTTTTTTTCCAAAAGAGTTTCTTTTGTATTGGTAAACTTGACAGCACACCTTAAACTACTAAACCTCGTGTTTTCTTCTCACCATGTTTGAATGTTTTTAAACATTTAAACTTGTAGTTATAAGTTATTTAAGGCTTTTATAACATTCGCTTTTACCCAAAACAGGGACAGCCAAACTAAGATTTAAACACTGTCTTTTTATAACTCAAATTGCGCTTTTGTCTAGACTGTTGTTGTTGAACTCACAGACATGCTGCCTGCTGTCTCTAGAGAGGCTGAACTTGGGGAAGTGGGCGGGGTTCGGGTATTTCCACTTCTTTGCAATAGCGGCAGACCACCACCCTCAGAAAGAACGATCAGAAGTTGAAAAACGAAGGAGTATGACCTCATTCAACACACACTGGGACGTGACGATGGCAGGACATGCGGATCCTTCAGTACTTTTATTTGACATTCCTCCTGCTCAAATCGAGACGTTATGTAAAATTATGGACAGCGGAATTGGAACTCTTGGGTGGAAAGGTTTGGGTAAGTGATGGCTTCAACTAATCAGTTGTGTGTTAAGTCTCTTAATTAAGCCTTGTTATGCTGATTGCGCATATAATGATAAACTAGTCTATCGTGTAGGCTAGCCTACTTGTTTCTCAAAGCTTTTAGGTACCATCTAGCCTAGGATAGTTATGTAAAAGCCTCATCCTACGACAACGTGGGATGACTACTTGAAATACTGCTCTTTTTAAATGAACCTTTTAACACGAGGTTGTATCCTGATGACAGCTGCGCGGATCTTGCCCAGCTGGCTGGATATGCGATGCACAGAAATGAAGGAGGCCGCGGGAAAGAGCCCCACACAAGAGCTGCTGTGGAATTGGGCGCAGCAGAACAAAACGGTCGGGGATCTTCTCCAGGTGCTGGAGGACATGGGCCACCGGAGAGCGCTCAGCCTCTTCCGGTCTCCAGGTAAAACCGTAAAAAAGACTACGCCAGGCTCGGGGTTCCACGGAACGTTATATTGCGTTATATTGCGATAATACACTTGTATGATGATGTGTTGTCAACATTCAGTCGTGCAGAGACTGCTCTTGCATGACACATAACCCCCTCTGAAGTTTAACTTCCCATTTTTAGTGTCAACAAATAGACCAATGCCTTTGTGTAATGTGCAGCTGCACAGAAGTTGTAGTAATATTTGAGCAATGATGAAACAGTAGCCTATTGAGAGAACTTGCTGCATTATAACACATTGTGTATATTGTGAATTCAGGTTACCATCAAATTCTTCCAAAGCCACCTCCACCGTCCCTTGAAGTCCAAAAGGTATCATTTGAATTCTGTAAACTGTAAATGCTGGGAAGTAAACTCCCTTTGCAAATATAAACCCTTTACAATAAGCTCAAACATCTTTTAATGTTTTATTCATTGATTATAATACATAGAACTTCCCACAATAAACTCCAGTACATGTGTTCTTTTTAGCCAGAATTGAATTCTGTGGCTCACACTGAGAGCCTGTCTTGTGGTTCAAGTTCAGATCCAGTTATCACAGCAGGTACGTATGTAGATGCAATACACACACATGCACATTTAAAAATCGAAACAACCAATTACATATCCAACAAAAAGGATTCAAATGTTTCAGAGGTGAAATACAACCTTTGACACTCATAGGGACAGAAAATATTGCCCGCTCCACACAGCACGGCTTCCTGTTACAGAACAATAGGTGTTACAAGATTCAGTGACGTTTACAAAAGAAATACCTCTCCTGGCAAACCTTTTTCTCTAGGGGACCAACTATGGCATTTGCCTTGGCACCAAATTTCAGGAATAACCCATCATGTCTCATTCCACATTTTCTTTGGTAACTATATTTCTTGCAAATTAAGATTTGTATTTCCATTTGCTGCAGGTAATGGTGTCCGACGAAATGTCACCTTTTCAGACATTATAGAAGGAACTGGAAATTTCCACCAAGACAATAGAATAGGTGGCGATGACTTGTTTGATGTCTATCGAGCAACGAAAGGAAGTGAAATCCTCACTGTGAAAGTCTTCAAACAGGTCACTTGCATTCTTAAGATGTTGGTTTTTGTACAGTTGGTATTATGAAGCTTTGATGGTCATTCTGTTCATATGTGGGCCAATAACATATTTTAGCATGGATTCTACCTGTCTGAAGTACTGGAGCTTTTTGGGGCTTTTGCTAATATAACACATCCTAGAATATGTGATATGGAGCCAGACCTAATGATTCGTTCTTCCCTGATGATGCACAGGTGCAGACCACTTCGTGGAAGGTGCTCTGGGAGAAGTTTCGCAGAGAGATGGAGGTCCTTCACCTGTGAGTTTCCCGTGAGACAAGACCCTCCACATAACGAAACTGCTGACATCTATAATCCCTCTGACTCATATTGGCTGTGGGGTGACAGTATTTGAAACACGTCAATGCTTGTTTTGGGGGTTGGTAAAGGATATCCATGACCAACCCCACTGATGAATTAATATGCTTTTGAAACTGTGGTAAACCACAAACCCTCAGCAAGTGAGCCATTTCACTATATTGGTTTCTCTATTCTACGAACGTGTAATATTTGGGGGGTTTTCCATTCATGTCATTATTTCCATAGCGTGATTAAAAAAAAAAAAAAAAAAGACAACTGAAGACAATAGCCTACACATCTATTGGCAACATACTGAACCGCATAGATTGGTCCAGAAATATCAAAGGCGGTAAACACAGTTATTGTTTTAGCCCATCAAAACTCCCTCATGATTTTCCTCGGACATAATGCTGTACCATCAAAATGGCCCGTATAGTAATCATGAATTGATAGTGGAACAGGCTTTCCTTTTTTTACCATTAACTGTTTTGAGACATTTTTCAATTACCTTTTGATTAGCAATATCAAGATGACACAAAAGAACTGAAAAACTGTGCCATTCTCTCTCATGTTTGCTGTTGTATAATTTGCTCTTGTCTCAAATACTTTGTCTGAGAATGTTTTCTACTATGGTGCTACTTTGACTGGGTCTTAACAGCAAGTAGTCTAAATACTGTGCTGCTGTGCATTGTGATTGCTTCATTGTTGGTTTTGTCACGTTTGCTCTCTTGGTACACCTGTTTTTGGGTACATATAGCCCTACGTACAGTACATCTGATTTTACCTCACAGAGATGACTTGATCATGAACTCTGAACTCTGACCCTATCACTCTTTCAGCTTCCAGCATCCTAACATCCTGGAGATGTGTGGTTGTTTTTCCGACGAGGATCGCCATTTTTCGGTTTACCCTTTCCTTTCCAATGGCTCCCTTCATGACAAACTTCATAGTCAGGTACAGTGAATCATAGTTATGTACTGTAGTGTGACGCATGGCATGTTTCCCAATAGGAGGTTGGAGGTAAAGAGTAATATGTGTTATGTAATGCAAGAAGTGCCCTGTGATTTGGTGTGGTGAATGTTGCAATGGATATGGATGGATATGTTTTGATTTTTCACTTGTCACGTAGTGATCTCGTCATTGGGATTTCTTTTTAGATCCCTTTTAATCAAAAAATGTTGTACGTTTTGTCACTTCTCATTTTAGATTCCCTTAACCAGGGCACTCCACACGTGTGTGTTTTGTTTAGTTTCTCTTCTGCTTGTAGTTGTTGCAGTTGCATTTGACTAAATCAAAGACAACGGCCGAAAGAGCTGTTCAAGTCATATAATAGCTAAAAGCCACCAATACATGTATGAAAAAAATAGTGGTCCTTAATTTAAATTGTACGAATTTTGCATCATAATGCCAACATTACCTGTGTGTATTCTCACAGCTGAATGTATTGCTTTTTAGTACCATGGATTTGTTTCTAAAATTTCAAATACACCCAAGCAGACTTGATTAATCCCATTATGTGTTTTAAGCAAGTATACAGATATTTGGTGATTTGTTTGAATAAGTACCAAGAATGTTTTCTTTAATGATTTATTGTATTCTTCCCCTCTATCTTCTGGTTCCCTCTATGGCATCTTTATGCATCCCTATGTTACTCTTGCCATATATTGTCATAATTTATTTCATGAATTTTATGAATATACTTTTCAAATTGTTAGTAATCTAATATGGTTAATCTCTTCTGTTTTGGTTATTATGTAGGTCACATTTTTAGATAAGCATGTTAAATCCTTTTTTAATTCATATTTCTTTAATGACTGATTTTAGCATTCTTAACCTCTCTATGGTATCTCTATATTATATTATCTTGAGCATTTTCATGTAAGGACTGATTTTGGACACTTGACCTCTAACCCCTGAGCTTCTGATTATCTGTGCCCCATAGGATGCTGGGAAAGCTCTCTCGTGGCAAGAGCGCCTGGAGGTCATTAGAGGCATCGCGAAAGCTGTTCACCACCTGCATAGCTCACAGCCTTGTGCCGTCATCTGTGCCAACATCAGCAGGTACACCACCTATGCCATACTGCCCTTGAGGCGGTACAGTTGCAGGTGGAGGTTCTTGAGGGGCATTACATTGATGTTAGTCTTGAGCAGATGCTGTTCTAGGTTCTGGGCTGAGGTGGTACTACTAGATTTTCTTGAGGTGGTAGTGGTAGCAGTTTTGGAGATATTTGTTTGATATGGATATTTGAGATGTATATTTACACGTTATTCTTGAGCCAGTGCTGCTTCGAGTTCGGGAGGTGGCACTACTGTTTAAGGTTCTAGTGGTTCTGAAGTTCTCCTTGAAGTCAATGTATATGATTTTCTTGATGTGATGGTGTTGGTAGAGATTGTTGTTGTCGTGCATTAAGTTCCTACTTATTCATGTTATTTAGATGGTGTTTGACAGAGCAGAAGCCTTAGAGTCTCAGCTCAGAATATCTGTCTTTTTATTTTGTCATGACCTCTGTGTATTATTCCTTTTTAGTTTTAGTTTTGAATTAGCCATTTAGGCACAGTATTTAGGTCATGCTCAATCTGTGGATGTGAATGAGTTTTAGTTCTCCTCTGCCACCTGCAGAAGTGGTTCATTCGCTCTCACAGGTGTTTCCCTAGTAGGCCTTAGAGCAGAGGCCTTTGAAAGCTCATGTCTCAAGTAGAGAAGAACATTAACTGTTCTTGCACCTTGACCAACCATTGAAATCTAGGCTACTTGATCCAGGTCTATGGCAAATAATACAAGCTGTTTCTGCATCAGGTACAATTGTTCGTGTGTGTGTGTGTGTGTGTGTGTGTGTGCAGCGTCAATATTTTACTGGACGAAAACCTTCAGCCGAAACTAACCAACTTTGGGATGGCGCGCCTCAGACCGCATTCGGTTAATCAGAGCTATACCATCACAATGAAGACCAGTATCCATTATGGCAGCCTGGGGTACCTCCCAGAGGAGTACATCAGAGATGGGAAGCTGTCTGTCAAGCTGGATGTATACAGCTTTGGGATGGTGAGTGCACACTGGCTTTTATTTTTACACGTTTTAAGCAGTATACAGTACTACACAATAGCAAGAGCAATGGCAAAAGTGACCGGATTACTTTGTTTACACACTTTTTGTTTGATTAAAACCCACTAATATCAACATTTTTTTGGCAGTTGGTTTAAAAAAACGACTAGGTGTTTATTTAGGGATACAGGATTGGCACGATGGATTTGATTGTATACTTATATGTCTGCTAATGTAATGGATGACTGAAATGGGACAGTAATGTTGTATACACACAAATTCCTGAACTACAACGATTGTCTGTGCTTTAGTATATTTTCTCTGGATGCAATGTGAGATACAGTTACTTTTGCTATGTGAAACACACAGGGTAGATTTAACCTCGTTAAACACAAAGCAAGATATTGGAATCAGTCAGTCTACATCTATCTATCATTTCGATACTTTAATTAATTTAATAAGCACATGTTAAAAGAGTTCAACAGTATGAGGGTTGCCTTGGATATAAATACATCACTGAGGTGACGTTAGCCCTTTCTCTAGTACCAGTGGAGCTACAGGAAGACTATATGCTGGATGAAATGTCAGAGATATCTGACCCAGCATTACAAAGGCAAAGTGTTACTAGACTTACTCACTGTGACTACCCACATAACTCAGTAATCTTCTTCTATGAAGTACCTATCTGAGGTTTGTGCTGATGTTGCTTCTGTAGGTGGTGCTGGAGACCCTGACAGGACAGAAGGTCACGCAGGACAAGCCCAAACACAGACCCCTGGTGAGTAACAGCTTAAAGGGAAGAGCTCCTAACACACGACAGAAATAAGTATTTTATGCATCTCAGAATTAGGGATGTGTTATTGGACAACATAATTCTACTGATTGCTGTGAAGGAGTGTGCTTAAGCATGTCTGTTTTGGAAATGAATTTCCATGATGGGGGTACATTCATAATTAATTTGCATAAGTGCACATCTGCAGAAATAGGTTAGATGGGGTGAAGATGGGCGATCTCCCTCTTTAGATTGTACACATAACCTCCAAAATACACTCACACACACACACACAAACACAAAAATACAGATACACAGACACACACACACATACACATATACAAAGCCATGCATACACATTGCAAGCACATACACACACATTGCAAATACATGTGTAGCGTCCCTCGAACCTCTGGTTGTACTGTCTCTGCTGCAGAGGGCTATGTTGGATGATGAGGCCGAGGAGGGGGGCGGTGTGGACGCCTGCCTGAGATTGGTTGACTCCAGGGCGGGCCGGTGGCCCCACGCTGTGGCTCTCGCTCTCCTAAGGCTGGGTATGGAGTGCAGTTCCAGCAAAGCCCGCAACAGACCAACCATGGATATGGTAATAATTTAAACTTTTTTTTAAGATGTGTGTATGCGTGAGTGTGTGTGTGTGTGCCCCTTCTTGGTGAGATCAAGTCTTACCATGTTACATTTTGTTCATCAAGAACATTTAATAAACATACCAAATATTTCAATGATTGAGGGCATAAAAGCTTCAATAGAAATTGGAGAGTTGCATAGCAAAAAACGCAGAGAAAAATAAATAAAAAGTTGAAGGGCAGCCAGCCGCTCAAAGCCAGGAGGTCTAATTGTCTGTCCCTCTCGCCCCACAGGTGCTACAGACTCTGAGTCAGCTTCTACCTCTCCCCTGCCCCCCCGAAGATCAGCCACGCACGCTGGACGACGGCATGATCCTCCCAAAAAACAGTCACCCCACACCCCCCCACTCTCCCAGCCTGCCAGTGGAGGATGACGAGACATCCAGCCTTCCCCCCCAGGGTGCCTGGCCAGGTGTGCGGCCCGACAACCTCCCAGACTCTGTCTCCCCGCCGTCTGGGCACTCAGGCCCGTGTGAATACAGCCAATCAGAGGTCACGTTCCTGAGCTGCTCAGCAGACCGTAGTGGCAGCGGTCGACGGCAGCTTGCCCCCTCTTTCCCATCACCACTTGCGGTGTCTGTGCACACGCTTCAGTCGGACTACGGTGGCTGCGGAAGTGAGCCGGCGCTGGACCTGTATGGCAGCTGGCCGGTGCAGTGCAGCTGTGCGCCGGACACAGACGTCCAAGAGTGTGAGGACTGCAGAGCCAACGACTTCAGTCCCTTCCCCTCCCATTTCTCTCAAGGCAGGTCTCAACATCCACCCTTACCTTACCAATGGTCACGTCAGCTCAACTCAAATTTGATGACCAGACATAAAGGATCAGTGTCCGTCAAACGGCTGTGTGGTCTGGTTGCTTGCTAGTTGAACTCAAACACAGTCAACTTACACGTTCCATGCAGAGTATTGTATTGTAATATCATTTCGGCTCTGCATTGATGTAAATGTCTTAAACACATACAGCCCAGCTCAGCAGTTTTTTTTTAAATTGACGTTTATTCACATTTTTGCCACGTTATTGTGCTTTGTGTGGTAAGGTGAGGGGAAGAACAACATCTTTAGCCTTCATAGCACTACCTGTACATTTCTCATCAGATTTTACATTGTGATGCTGTATATGCCAGCATCCCATTAATGATTTCTGTGTGTGTGTTAACTGTGAGAGCTCCTCTCTCTCTGTTTGTTGTTGCTTCAGGAGCGACCGGTGGTCCAGCAGACAGCTACATGGAGAACCCTGCCAAGCAAAGACTCTGCAACAAAATCCACCAGTACAACCAAGGCCTTCTGTGCACAGATGAGCTTCTGTCCATCACCCCGTAAACCAACCAGCACACCTATTCAGGGACAAACAACCAAAACCCAACCACAGTTTCGCAGTCATTTCAGGTGTTTCATTGAAATCTTAGAGCTGGTGACTGGCAAGTGACTTCATACCTGATGATAACATAATGGAGTGAAGAAAATAGACCCACAAAGAAGTCTGAGATTTAGGGACACATACTCAGACGATTCTTTGTTTGCGATTGTTTTGGGTTGTGTGTTAAAAATATATGTTGATTAATTAGCTACATATTTGTCATTCAGATGTTCTCATTTTAAATATGAAATTATAATAATTTATGTATGTTTTTTTTATTATTATTTTTTTTACCAATAACTGCCCTATTGTTTATTATACCAGACTTTTAAAAATGTATTTGTTATTACATTTCTCCTATATTTTAGGTGTTATTTTGTAGTACAAAATATTTGCCTTTGTCCTATATTCTTGCTTTTTGTAATAAATAGCCTATATTCAGATGAATTGTAATTTGGCTGAAAGCTGACTTTCATTCTTAAGAAGCTCCTTGATAACAGTAGCGGAGTTAGTCGACCATAAACTGATTTCCTCAGTCTGTTAACCTCCCTCCAGATAGTGGCGACATTAGGTGTTTATGGCATGTTTCATACCTCAGGATGACAATGACATACTGTGGTTATTTTTTTTTAATCGTAGATTGTTACACTAAGACCACTGTTCCACTGGTGGCCAAGTTGTTTGGTGATGTTATGTTTACGTTCAAACTGCTAGCTGTTCTTGAAATACTTTCTAGTTCACTATGAGACAGCAATTTTACAGTTGTTGATCTTGTACAGTAGTGGATAGCATAGCATAAGTGGAGGGTATAGCCTACTCGTACATCAGCACAGTGCCGGGCGATCATATGGTAACAGTTATAGGGATATGATAACAGATACCAGTAGTTTTGTCACTAAACCATGTGCTCGGAATAGCGTCCAGTTAAACTCACTGGAACACCAACATGCATGATGTTGCGCGACACGTTTGAAAGCGCGGACTTTTGTGTGTTAGTGGGAGACTTTTAACTCAACATAAGCATAGCTTCCACTGAACCGGAGGTTCTTACCTCAACCTTCCACTGTCAGCTGGTGCGCCGGACTTCAGAAAAGAAGCGGGCAACTATTGACACTTATTTACACCAAGAACTTAAGCTGATACTTTGAGATGTCAAACGTAACCTCTTCGCCGCGTGGTACAATTGTAGTTGGCTACATCTTACCACCTAAGCGAGAAACTCAAAGGAACCAAGATGAAGGTTCAGACCCCGAAGAGGACGAGGAAGAGGAAGACGATCCAGAGTTTCTGGACATGGGTGAAATGGAAAGCTTGTCTGCAGGAGGGCACATGTTTAATTCGTCCGTGCCACCACGACTCGAGGGTAAAATAGCACAGTTCATCTTAGAATGCAATACATGTGACTGTCATGTTTTTACCGCGAGATGGAAAGTCTGTGTTATCTGTGTGAACTTGTCTGCTCTTGTCAGATACAGAACAGGTGTTTCAGTTTAAATGGTTATAGTGTTAACATTAACTGATGATGTCTGCTTATTTTGTTGTTGCTGAAACCCCCTTCTGTTGGAGATCTGTTCGGCCGCAGATTCTTAAATGCGGAGTCAAAACTGATGCTTCACTTTGTTTTGTGTCAGTGTTCGAACGGTCAGATTGTCAGTAGTCAGTGCCTTTTAACTAGCATGCAATAATCCCTGCAAAAAATATATAATCAAAATTGAATGAAAATAGCCACTGCGTGGTTCGACCTCAGTCATACTTTGAAAAGATGTAGATTGGCAACATGCCTTTCACCGCGCTGCTGAATAATTCAAACTGACAATTTCTGTGCAGCGTATTGTGTTCCCAAGAAATGTCTTAATGCCTTTATTGTCTAGCCTGTTGCAGACTTGTAACAAATTATCTGTCAATTTTATTCTGTTTGTTTTTGGCAGGCTTAATTCATGCAGCAGATTGTTTTAAAGCACAACTGAATATCCTTAAAATATACCCAGACTAACACTGAAATCTTCTCTGGGACCTGAAAGTAACTGAATGCCTTATGCATGCCTTAACCCTTATTACACAACAGACATGGTCCAAAGGCATTCGCGAGATCCAAAAATACCACATGGAGGTTTGCCTGAATTTGATGCTTCTATGTTCCAAACATTTTGAAAAAAATGCTTTCTGCACGGGAGTATCAATCTGGGCCAAAGGTTGCACCTGTCCAACTGCCTGCCAGACTACATCCAATAGCCAAGTAGCACTTACCCTTATGTAAGAGGAAATAACTGTTACCAAACAATAAACACAGAAGTGTTTGCTTATCATTTTCACACCACTCTTGCTCACCACAGAAGGTTTTTGTAAAAGAGCTCCTTCTAATCGAGAACATGTCTGATAAGAAGTTACAAATTGCACTGGTGTTGTCAGCCCTCGGTCTTTTGGTTGTGAGAAAAGACAGGAAGAGGCGGAGGTGAAAAATAATAGATGGGCCTATGATAGAGAAATGTAATGAGGACTTTGTCATTGTATTTGAATCTGCGTGCTTGTCCTATTGGCTGAGGCCTACTCTCTTGCTGAGGCTAACCACCTGTTTTTGTACTGATAGTCATGCATACCTTTCTACTTTCAAGGACATGTTCTGAGATCACTGCTGCAACTTCTGTAGCAATGGGATGGGAAAATAACGCCCCTTGTCTACTCATGAGACATGTTTTTTATACTCACATAAAGGCTGGCTGTGCCCAGCTTTTCTTTGGAGTTTGTTCATGATATTTGGTTGTGACACTCTCCCTCTTTTGCAAAAGATAAAGCGCTGAAATTCTGATTGCTGGTCTCTGTCTCATTAATATTAACGTCTTGATATTAATTTATCTAACAGCCTACTACAGCAACAGGCCGCATTAGTTAGACGCCGTCGGAGGTGACACGGTGTCACACGGTGATATCAATGTCACAACTGATTTTCACAATAGGAGCTTGCAGTTGAGGGAACTGAATTACTGCTGTTTTTCCTGTTAATGCCACATGTGAAACTGAAGTGCCTTATTGTAGGGGAGAGTGGGGTAAGATTAGAAATTCTTTACTTAAGTCGATCTCCAGCAAAGGGAATATGGGACAGGAATGCAACTAATGTATATAGCACAAGGTAAGGATGTGTACCATTATCTGAAACCTTAGCAGTGTGTCTAACTGAAATAGTCTTGTGGTCTCGTGACCCAACTTGCCATGTGTGTTAGGGGTAGATATGCACTGGTCCTAGACCTAGTCTTGATGCCATTTCAAACTGACATGCCCTGTGGTCTGTTTTTTGCTAGTTGACTTCCTGGTCTTGGGCTCTGGCAAGTCCCTGCGAGTGGATGGCCGCTTCCCCCTCACGGACCCCTGGTGGGAGGTCACCTGTCGGGTGGGGCGCCCAAGGAATGGCCGGGTGGTCCTCCAGGATTTCCCCTCGTATGAGCTTCGCAGGGACCTGGAGGGTGCCGAGAGCCGCTCCTTGGTGCTCCAGTTTCTCAGCGCGTGTGGTGCGGCGCCAGAACACGTCAGCCAGTTTACGAAGTGGCTGCCGGAGGGGACAGAGGTGGGGCTCGACACCCTGCCGGAGCTCCTGGAGGAGTTTGAAGGTGTGGAGCAACACAAGACAGCCGCAGATCACATGAGGCGTCTGGTCTCCAAGTCAGGTAAGGGGTCAAGCCTGGTTGCTTGTGGATGTCGTCATGTGAAGTTGTGTTAGCTCTTTAGCTCCTCATGGTTAGACTTTTAGTTTAAACACATGATAGTTGCTGTTATTTATTGTCTATTGTGATCTATTGTTGCGTGCTGTTGTCATGTTCACCATTTAAGATATGCCTTGTATTTGTCTTCTGATATTATCATCCCAGCAACCGTAAACAATACAGAGGTTATTAGCAATGTCTAATATAACCTTTGGTACCCAGAATATTACCAGTGACAGGAAACACTTGACTCTAAGGTGTAGATAATGGCCATTGAGTTCAGCACAGAAGTTTGGAAGTCACAATCATGCTGGGGTCTCTTGTGTGGCTACATGAGAGGAAATAGGTTGAGAGGTTGAGTTTGAGGCCAAAGGTGTAACTGTTGCCACTGCATTGGTTTTAATATTTTGTATAGGTTATGATTGGAGTGTTTTTGTATTTGTATCATTACCATAGTAACAGATGGGCTGTTATGTTAGAGCGCGACTCATATAGAGAAGAAGATGTCGTTATATACATGCTAAAGAGTTTGTTTGTAAAGTGAAATATTAAGACCATTGAAGAAGAAATAAGAGAATGAAAAGACAGTGACCATAAAAGAAGATCGAAGACTTTCTCTCATGGCATGCAGCCAACGAGGTATTTTTGTTTGTTTGTTATTTATTTTAACTTTGTGTTATATTGGATGCTGTGTTTGCTAACCAGCTAACGTTGTGAATGTATATGTTTGATACCGTGTATTACAGTTTTCACGGTTTGATGTGGACAAAAAGGATTCATTAAAACCCGTAAAGAAAACCATTTGATGTCACAGTGAAAACTCGTGTGACTCCCTCCCAAGCACAGTCAGACAAAAACACTCCAATCATAACCTATACAAAATATTAAAACCAATGCAGTGGCAACAGTTACACTCCCACCAAATCACACAAACTTACACTGAGATTTCTTACGCATATTGACTGTTGCAGTTAAACCTTAAACACCTAAAAACATTACACATCTATCATTAAAGATTAAATAAAGAAAGCAAAGATAGACAATAAACTTATTTCATAGAATGAAGATAAACATTAGAAATATTAAACGGGGTCTGCTTCTAGCAGAGTAACTAACTTATGTACAGGTCTCTCCAAGAAAACTGTGTTAGTTGTGGATTTACCCTTTTCATTAAATGTGGTGTCACTAACTAACAATCTGACCTTTCTCACCCTATCATCTGACCCTGGATAAACTTCTGTTATTCTGGCCGGCTTCCATTCATTTCGTGGGGTTTGATCATCTTTTAAAAGCACAATGTCGTTCACTTTCAGGTTTCTTCTGTTCTTCTGCCACTTTTGTCTTGGTTGTAAACTCAAGAGATATTCCTTTTTCCATCGAATCCAAAATTCATTGGCTAGATATTGAACTCGACGCCACCTCTTTTGAAGATAGAGATCTTCCTTGATGAATTGTCCAGGTGGAGGAAGAATGATGGTGGACTTCATTGTGAGAATATGATTCGGAGTCAAAGGTTCAGGTGAGGATGGGTCATTCAAGTGTTCAACGGTAAGTGGTCTGCTATTAATGATCGCCATCACTTCATATAGAAAAGTTCTGAGAGATGAGCTATCAAGTCTTTGTGCTGATTGGTCAAGAATGGCAGTGAGAACACTTCTTATAGTTCTAATTTGCCTCTCCCAGACACCACCCATATGACTTGCCGCTGGAGGATTCATCAGAAATTCACATCCTAGAGCCTTCACTCTGTCTTCATCCATTCCTTTCATGAGTTCTGCAAACTCTCTCCTTGCACCAATGAAATTGGTTCCTTGGTCACTTCGAAGTTGACGAACATTTCCTCTTATAGCAATGAATCCTCTTAAGGCATTGATGAATGCATCAGTCGTCATGTCATCAAGCATTTCTATGTGTATGGCTCTTGAACATAGACAGGTGAATAAAAGTCCATACCTTTTAATGTCCTTTCTTCCGTCTTTCACATGGATCGGACCAAAGCAGTCGATGACCGTGTAGGTGAATGGAGGACTTGTTTCCATTCTATCTTCAGGTAAGTTACCCATTTTCTGTTCTTCGGTACATCTTCTGTACTTTCGACACTTGACACATTTGAAGATGTGTGACGATACTGCACTGCTGCATCCCAGGATCCACAATCCATTAGCTCGCAGTTCGTTTACAGTCATTCCACGTCCCTGATGATGAACTCTTTCATGGAAGTGCTTGATGAGTAGGTCTGATATGTGACTCTTTCTTGGAAGTATTGCTGGATGCTTCACATATGGGTGTAAAGTGGCTTGACTTAAACGTCCTCCCACTCTTAGGATCCCTTCTTCGTCCAAAAATGGACATAACTTGTACAGCTTGTTGTGCTTTGTCTTACAAATCTCTTTCTGTACTTTCAAGCTCTTGATCTCATCTGAGAACGCTTCTTCTTGAACTAACTTAATGATTGCAATTTCTGCCTCTTTCCTTTCTTCTAGGCTTGTACTTTCATTGGTTCTTTGCTTGTCGGCTTTGTGTTCTTTAACTCGTCGTTTCAATCTGACAACTGCTTGCACTACCCTTGACCAGTCAGAAAACTTCTCAAGGCGGTCCAAAAATGATCTGATCTCCCTTGCCTTAGTACTCAACACAAGAGCCTTGCGGAGCTCAGGATCATCTTCCATAACTTCTTCCACTTTGCGTGCTCTGTCAGGTAATTCCTTTTGCCAAAGAAACTTCGGTCCGGAGAACCAATTGGAGGTCTTCAGTTGCTCTGCAGTCAATCCTCTGGACGCATGGTCGGCCGGATTATCCTCAGATGCAACGTGGAACCATTGTTCAGACTTCGTACTTGACTTAATTCTTTGTATGCGGTTGGCTACAAACACTTGAAATCTTCTTGCATCATTGTTTATGTAGCCGAGGACGACCGTAGAGTCCGTCCAAAAGTATTCTTGCAGATCTTGGATTTCCAATTCATTGCGCAGCATGTCACTTGTGACTAGGCAAAAGTAATGCAGGATGTGCTTATCAGTTAAACCAAATGACCAGTTGGCGGTGTCACTGATTGTTTTGGGGGTTGCTGTAAGTACCATTAGTTAGGTTGACGAGCTGATCAGAAACACAGGGAATCCTGCTGTCCATTTTCAAAAAATGTAATTTGAATGTCATTGTGCATTACACAGGGGACGTCACATGGACCCATTTGGACAAACTCTTTGTTGGTCAGACATAATTTGTCTGTTTTCTTTCTAATCACATTCCACAGTGCTTTGTCACACAAAAACAAGCAGTGATACTGTTGTGGAAATATCTAAGAGTTCTCAAGAAACTTCTCAGGGCAAACAGGTATGAATATACTAAACGGTTTAATTCAGAGAAGTAATTTACTGCTGAGTTGGTCCATGGAGCATCTCAAAGACTCTAAGCATAAGGCAAGAGCGATGAAGTAGATAACCTGAGGACTAAGTCCCGTGCCCTTTTTATAACTCTAACCCCCTTTTGTTCTTCTCTGGTCTTGTTTACTTCATCAGTTTTAACCACATTGAGGGAGGGGGGACGTTTGGTACATCTATTTTACCAGCATGCATATTGCATAGATTTTGCCAGCCTGCATTTTGCACAGTTTCTAACAATAAAAGGAGACTCAGCGTCTTCAGGTATGGTGTCTGGAAACTACCTAGATGTTCAGAAACTAGGGCTGGGCAATGATTCAAATTTTGAATCGCAATTAATCGCATGATTTCCCCGATTAATCACGATTAATCTCATTTGTATACGCAAAATCCGATAATGAATTAAAAAGTATTGTATAGGGCACTTTTATTTTAAATGTTCTGCCATATGAACTAAAGTGCCATAACATTTGTTGTGCAAACACTTGATAGCTCTGAATCCAACAATAAACTTTAGACAATGGAACCATGAGGTGAATCAAAGATCTTGGTGTTTATTTCCTTACGTGCGCCTGCAGGGAGTCAATTCCAAATCATGTAGACAGGGTAAAGACTGAATGTCGATGTACAGTATGACTTTTTATAAGGACAGCTATGGGAGGTCACAGGTCAAAATGGGGGTGTGTGTTACTGTTTAGGTACTGTTTAATCATGGGATACCTTTGGGTGATAGGCTAAGTTGGGCAAATGGGGGGTGGGAGTGGGAGGGGAGGTGAGGTGACCACCAGCCCCCCACGGAATGTTCCGGAACATGCTTACCTAAGGTCCTGGTATGTGTATTACATAGGCCATGAATAGGGAGGGGATGTCTAGAGAGGTTCCGTTTAGCATAGGCCATGGGTGAGGGTGGGGGACAGACTGTGAATAAGCATGGCACACACACACACAAGAGCATTCATGTATGCAATGGTAATTATATGTCTATATCAATTTCCATCACACTTAACATTAGCATTTTTACATAGTAGTAGTCCTTTTATTGTTACAACACAAGTATACAAGCACACAAGTATCAGCAACACAGCCTTTCGCATCTGAGATTCTTTGGAATGAAAAGTGCGTTAAAAATAAAATGAATTATTATTATTATTATTAAACTAGAAGTAAACTAGCGAAAATGGCAATCAACCCGTCCATAACATATACTGACAGAGGGGGTAGACAGAACGGGAAGACAAGGTTGAGGGAAGAATTACAGCATAACATTGGGGGGGAGGAGAGAAAAAAAGTCAACCCCCAGACTATGCTCCTAGAGGAGTTCAGTGTGGGAACAGTAAAAAAAACACCTCAGAACATAAGCACAAGCATTTTACATGACAGAGATTTGCAAGGGGTGAGGGGTGGGGGGATGGAGGTAAACTAGTACAAACAAGCAGCCATCCGGTCCTATTCGCCATTCCCTTGGCGGGACGGCGCAGACACAGACACGCCTGGATGGACTAGGGGTAAGAAGCGGGTGAAGGTGTGGGATGGGGGGCCAGGAGGGTGAAATGCACATTGGTGAGTGGTATGTAGTATGTGTGTATTTAGGCCTGGGTTGATGCCCTCCTAGGCCACAAATCAGTCAGATTCTCAGTTCGCAAGATTGTGGTTGCCATGGAGACATCCTTGATCCGGTTCCAGGCAGAGACAACATTCCACAGTTGTCTGTGGGAAGGGGGAATGGAAGACGAGAGAGTCTCACTACATCGCACTCCAGGGGAGTTTTTTTTCCAGCAACGGCCTTGGCCAAGGCCCGTTCTGGTTGGGGGGGCCGAAAACAGATAAGATAGGGATTGTTTGGTCTTCCAAGTAGCTGTATTCCAATTTGCATGGCTACTCTTTAGCCAGCTTCTCCCACTTTTCCATCAGGTCTCCAAAACGAACCATATTCCTTTGCAGATCCGTTAGTTTCTCCAAGTTGTTATCCATCTTGTGGTTTAAAGCCACAGTCTGAGAGCCAACAGATCTGCCCACCGCATCAATCATGTCGGGCAGCCTTAGGGGGCTTTTTACAGCTGTCACCGGTTCATTAATTTTCCGATAACCAGGGCAGCGCCTAGTCCAATCAGCAAAAAAAAAAACCTGTTATCATGGTTCCGAATAGGTAGATGTCTTCAATGTCCTCCATGGAAAGGGCTGCTAGGCACACAACACGCCACTCCTCCCACGCGTCCATCGAGTAGCCAGCTGCGAACGTCCCTGCAGGGCAGACAGGTTCCCCCGAACCCGAGCTTCTCGTTGAGAAGATGGTGTCAATTGCGTTAAGAGACCAACTGATCAAATACATGATTTTAAGTTTGAAGAGCGGTGTGGAGACAGTCTCTCGAGTATAGACAAGACAAGAAAAGACCAGACGAAAGAATTATTACTTGTTTAAACTAAACATGTATTAATTCAAATTATTGTTTTATATTAGTAATATTCCTATTATAAAAGTATTCATATATCTCAAATTGCCATTCTGTATGCTGAGTATATTGATTATATATTGATTTAACATAAATTACAAAAATACATTGTGCATGTGTGTATTTATTGCACCTATCTGTTCTGTGTATTGTTATTTTCATATGAAAACCCTTGGTTATAATTATAATTATTCATAAGTATACAGTGTCATAACTACTTCTCTGACGTTTATAACAAACCAAACCGTTTAAAATCGGTTGAAAATTGAGCAAATTATGGTGTTTTAAAAAGTACATGTACCACTCACAACACAATATTATGGGTGAGCAAGCTGACTGTGGCAAGATGGCCGCCATGTGCGGACATTTGACTCCGTTTGCCGGCAATTCGGACGAGACATCTAGCCTTTATATATCTATGGTTTATCCGTTTAAGGTTTCGCAGCAGACTTTTACAAAATGAAAGCCTTTGAGCAAAATAATAAATTCTGAGGTAATGCGCGATAAAATAATTGTCTGTGTTAAATAATTGATGAATTAAAGCGATAATAATACGTTAACTTGCCCAGCCCTATCAGAAATATCTAGAGGAACACGTGGCCCCGCCAGGACCCATCAGAAACGCCTATCTGGATGCCTACCACCTGATTTATCAGAAAGCGTATCTTATCAGAAAACATATCTCTGCCATAATATGTATAAGAAAAGGCATGTCTGCCATGTGATTTCTTGAAAAAGGGCCCATCTGCCGTATGGCAGCCTTCTCGTCTAACTGCTACCTCTATTTGTTGAGACGTCCATGTTCCAGTACCAGCAATACACACATTATTCAACAATACAGTCATAAGTAGATAAAAATACGACAATACCTGTTTGATCACTGATGAAACTGACAACCGTTCCTCTGCCTCCTGTAGGTGCAGGTTTGTGTGTACATGCTGCCAGACTGTACCCTCTGGTGATGAAGCACATGCCCACCCTCCTGCCCCGGCAGTTCAAGGAGCTCCTTGGGGTGGGGAAGAAGAAAGACAAGGACCCCCCAGAGAAGCATGCTGAGGTGGAACTAGCAGAGGACCTGCTGGCACGCCTAGAAGAGATCATTGAGAAAGATGTGTGGAAGCTAGGCTTCAACGCTGTAAGTACATCATTAAAGCAATAGATAACTTAACTATGGAGTGTATGACTCCATTTTAGGTTGAAGCCAGTCATTAATGTACACTAGTAACACATCTTGGGCCAGTAGATGGAGCGGATCAAATCAAAAGTCTTTGATGTCAAGCTAACTGCATGGCTGATACAAAAATCACCTCCTCAACCCCAATTCCAGCCAATCAAGGAGAAGAAGCACAGAAGGGCCTAATGTGATTGGCTCCTGAGCTCAAATATCAACAGCCTTTCACAATAATCTTGGACTCGACCTTGGACATTACCTCTGGTTAAAAGATGCGGTTGAAAAAAGAAAAAGAAAAAATGTGTTGCCGCATTGTTATATTACACATACATGGCTGAGAGCATCCATGCAGCCAAAATGGGGAAAGACAAATTCTTTCCACTTTTCCCTGAACTGATGCAGCAGTGTTTCTCAGCTAGTTACAGCAGGCATTATAGAAAATCAGAGAGAAACAGCTGGGGCTAATAACAGCACCCACTCAGTCATTTACATACACCTGGTCTTGTGGGGAAGTAGGCACGTCAAATGGTAATAATAACACTCTGGTAAGAAGTTCCAGTGCTGTGTCACGAGACACCAATATGGAGTTTCATATTTCAGATCCCGATTGATTTTCATTTAATCGTAATTTGGTTTATGAAAATGGGAAATAAAATGCAGTTTATTTCCCCACATTCCCATGACAACATGTTTCATTATTTGTCAGTTTGGGTCACTGGTAGGGATTAGTTCCCTGTTTGTGTCTATTTGAGGGAAGTCCTTTCAACTGCTTAAAGAGGATTTGAGAAGTTTGAGGTGTGCCTTGTGTAATAGATTGCCTGCTTAACACTGCCTGTCATTAATGCGTAGGTACAAGTTTTGCACATCAAAATAAGCTGGGGCATTGAGTTCATCATGCAGCTCATGTGTCTGGGAGGAAGTGATGAACGTCACTTTACACACCCATTCAGTCCTCTGGGCCCTGTTGCTTCCTCTCCTTTAACCGCTTTTTGCTGAAAGGGTTAGGGGTAGTAGCTTCACAGTGTCAGAATAGCATAGCACTACAGTTTTGATAGAATAGCAGTGCAGTTCCAATAGCTAACTGTGAACACACATTGGATACTTGTGAATCAGTTTGAATGGTTCACAGTGACGCAAACTGGTCTATTTTCTGTAGGTGATTCTCATGTGAGGAAGTGATTTGACCAGATCGGAAATGAGATAAAATGTGTGCCAGGGACAAGTGTGGGTTTGAACACGGGTGTGATGGAGGTGTTAAAACCACAGGCTTTTGGAGAGACGTTCTTTCGAGCTCAGCAAGCGTTACAGGACCCTTACGTTTCCCCGAAATTACAGGTGCTTCTTTTGGACAACGATCTTAGTTTTTTTTTTAGCATGTCTGACAGAGCTCAAGACAAACTCTCCAAAGATGATGATAGAAATAAGTTTAAGGGTAATTTAAGTGTTGTTCTGATTAATGAAAAGAGCAAAACTAATCTAAAGAAATAGCAGCCGCTGTCCTTGAAATAAGGCAACTTGTGACATATGGGAGAGTTTCATATGTTTTTCATATACTGAAACCTTTTTGTTGCAGTTACTAAACCCAGGTTTACATTGTGATTGATAGTGAAGAAATTAGCCTCCATTGTATAAATGAGGTCAGCATGTCTTTTAACTGTATGTTGTAAGTGAATACCCTACCACCCACCACATCTTGAACAACCTGACCAAGTATGAATCTCAGAATCCTGACCACTCTTTTACCTTTCATATGTCTGAAAGGTTTGGTCAAACGGCTCCCCCTAGTGGACTAAAATAAAAAGTGCCTTTTACCCCACCATAACTTAAACAGCACATTAACTTCCCTCTTCTTTTTTAACATAATCAGCAGCAGAAGTGGCAATAAAGTGTGTTAAAGCAGTCCCAGTGTTTAAATCAGCTTACATTTGTTCTCTGTGTCTCCCTCTTTCTGTGTGTGTGTGTGTGTGTGTCTGTGTCTGTGTCTGTGTCTGTGTCTGTGTCTGTGTCTGTGTCTGTGTCTGTGTCTGTGTGTGTGTATGTAGATTCTCTACAGGGAGCTGAACTTAATCCGCTGCGAGGCTCGTCTCGAGGCCTTTGTAGCGTGTGGTCTGTTCCGGAACATCCCAGAGTTGCAGCGGCACGCGCTGCTGGTGTACGAAAAGCTGAAGTACCAGTGCCAGCGCTCTGGCAGCACGTACGTGGACCTCCATGAACTGGAGGAGCTGATGCGCCCCGAGCTGCGTGAGCTGTCTGTGTGGGAGGCCGTGCGGTTCCTCAAGGAGCAGGGCGTAGTGGTGCCCAAAGGCAAGAAGGTGGTGCTGCAGAACCTCTATGCCTACGAGACGGGCATCGGTGAGAAGCTGGCGCTGCTTACGCGGGGTGGGACTGCGCCATGGCACATCGAGCTGGATGTCAGGCAGGTGCTGACGGAGGCACAGAAGGAGAGGCTGAGGGCAAAGGCAGAGGCAAAGGCAGACGCAGAGGCAGAGGCAGGCAAAAACAAACATGGAGGACAGGTGAATGGTACAGCTGCCCCGAAGCAGGAGGCTGGGGCGGTAACGGCAATGGGAATTCCCCAAGATAGAGCAGGTGTTGCTGGGAATGGACCTAGGGAGGACCTGGGGTACTTCAATGGGGAGACTTCCACACAAGCCGTTCACACAGATGGCGGCTCCTCCCAGGAGATTACGCACTCAACCCCAACCCAGGAGGTTCCCAGGCCCGAGGGACCTGCCCCGGACCGGCCTGTGGAGTTAGAGCTGGACCCCGATCAGGTGCGGGCGGCCGAGATGATCTGCTCCAACCCGGTGACGGTGATCAGTGGTAAGGGCGGCTGCGGCAAGACCACGGTGGTCAGCCTGGTGTTTAAAGCCGCCATGCAACTGCGCCACCGGGACCTGGAGGAAGTCCAGAACGCCTGCAAGGACTTCCAGAACGACCCTGGTGGCTCGCAGCCTGTGAGCGACACTGACCCTCAGGTTGGTGAAGAGAACCAGCAGCAGCAGCAGCAGCAGGAGGAGGAGAAGAAGAAGAAGGACGAGGAGGAAGAGGAGAAGATTGAGGTTCTTCTGACGGCACCCACAGGCAGAGCGGCTGGGCTGCTGACCAAGAGGACGGGGTTCACTGCGTACACCAT
Organism: Sprattus sprattus; assembly: GCF_963457725.1. Classification (NCBI taxonomy): domain Eukaryota; kingdom Metazoa; phylum Chordata; class Actinopteri; order Clupeiformes; family Clupeidae; genus Sprattus; species Sprattus sprattus. The sequence goes on along the minus strand of NC_137922.1, from coordinate 52,402,324 downwards.
GCACCAGGTGGGAGAGGCAGGAGACTTCAGTTACGTCAGGAGATATTATGTACAGACTGACTGTTACTGCATTTGTTAGATGCAAGAACTCATTCTGCCCATTCACATCATGCAGGTTGAACCCATTTGTTGACTGAGGTTAAAATAAAACAAAAAAAAAGTAAAACAATTTTTTTAACTTACATTTATTTTTAGTAAGAAATAAGCTGTGTATGATAGATCACTATGTCATCATTTGGACCTCAGCTAGCAGTTCCCAACACTTTTTATTCCTTGTGAAAAATAACTCTCATCATTGTCAATGTCCAGACCTGAAGACCTCAGAGATGTAGCTCTGCCGCTCTCCCCTCTCTTCTCCACAGGTGTTGTTCAGCTACATGCACTGGAAGAAGAAGCCCGAGGCACAGGGCGCGGGGGAGGAGAAGCCGTGGAAGTTCCGAGGGGTGCGGGCGCTGGTAGTGGACGAGGGCAGCCTGGTGTCCGTGCAGATCCTCCACTCGCTGCTGGCCATCCTCACAGCAGAGGCTCGGCTCCAGAAGTTGGTCCTGCTCGGTGAACCCTCTAACCTTTATTTAGATCATTTAGAAATATTCTTGATAGATTATGTATAGATTAGTAGATTCGATATATATACTATATATATATATGTATAATATTATATCATATTTTTGTGACTGACATGGGTAGATATATATACATTTTGCTACCCATGACACTCACAAAAATATTTTTGTGACCGTCATGGGTAGCAAAATTGATATGTTTTGTGAGGGGTTGTAAAGACTGATCTGTCTATCTGTCTTTGTGAAATAAACTTAGCCTATATAGAATAACCAAGGTTTTCCCATCAGTTTTCAGTTTTCAGTTGAGGTGCTACAGAGGTATATATGGTGAAGAGTATTTCTCGATCTCAGGCCTTAGCCATTAAGACTGTGTAAGCTCTTCTAAACAGTGGGTTGACTTAAGTGGGTTTCTGAGCGTGGGAATTGGGCGGAGCAGGAACAGATTGGAATTATTCTTTTACCTCAGAGAGGAATTGCCAAATCGTTCTATTCAGCTGTCAATGAAATGATAAAAACAGACTGGAAATCAATCTGTGAGCAAACCACTGTCAACAAATCAATGGCTTGATTTAACAAATGCCTGCAGTTTTTCGGGATGCCTATCTCTTTCTGAGACACCCTTGTTTTCTGTACTTGATATTTTAGAGTGGCTTCAAGGAAACACATTTTTGTGGGTTAGAAATGTTTTGATAAATTATATTAAGACGATAATATTAATGAGACAGAGACCAGCAATCAGAATTTAAATCAGTACTCTTATCTTTTGCAAAGGAGGAAGTGTGTTACAACCAAAGGGTATGAACAGACTCCAAAGAAAAGCTGGGCGCAGCCAGCCTATATTTGAGTATTAAAAACAGGTTTCATGACAGATGAAAGGCGATATTCTCCCGTCCCATCGCTACAGAAGTTACAGCAGTGGTCTCAGAATATGTCTTTGAGAGAAGAGCGGTATTCATGACTATCAGTACAAAAACAGGTGATTGCCTCAGCAAGAGAGTAGGCCTCCTGTAGGCCTCAGCACACAGGATAAGCAAGCAGATTAAAATACAGCAACGTCCTTAATACATTTCTCTATCAGAAATAAACTGCAGTAGTTCTTTAGCATCTCATAATATTTACAGGATCACAGTCATTCATAAGGTTAATATTCACAGTACCTCAGTCATAAACTAGATTAACATTCAAAGTACCTCAGTCATACACAAGGTTAATACAGCATTTGTTGTCTTTGAAGGGGGAAATAGTTATGTAGTCATGTAGGCACAGATGTTTGACTCTAAGTGGCGACACATATGGATACATAAAATGGTTGCCTTATTTGCACTTCAGGGATAAAAGTGTCAGCTTGATGAATTAGTAAAAGTTAGTGGAAAATTATAGTATTAGCTCAAATTGTCCATGATTAAGCATGATAATGGACTATGCCCTCTATTGCTTGGTCAGCAGGCATACTGTTGGTCTCACTGTGTGTGTGTGTGTGTGTGTGTGTGTGTGTGTGTGTGTGTGTGTGTGTGTGTGTGTGTGTGTGTGTGTGTGTGTGTGTTCAGGTGATGTGCGCCAGCTACCCAGCATTGAGCCGGGAAACGCACTGTATGATCTGTTCGTCAGTCTGCAAAAAGTGCGCTGGTCCATCGAGATGAGAACCAACCACCGCGCTGAGTCTGAACTCATTGTTAAAAACGCTGGACAGTAAGCAGCTTGGAGTCTCCTGCATGGTTAAAGGGACCGTATGTGGTCTGTGGTGGACAAAAATGACAAGCTTTTCCACCATATTAAAGGTAGAGTCCGTGATTCTTGCTAAAGGTTGTTGATGTATGAGCTCGACCACCAATCAGATTACACCCCTCACTTCTCTGCTCTTGAAGCAGTCTTTTGATTGGCTCAGTCCGAGCCACTTTATTTCCCATTTACAGAGTCAGGACCGTGTACAAAAACCTTGAATTATTTTAGAGCCCACACAAAAAGGACCGCTATAGGACCAACCGTTTTGAAAAGCGGTTTGAACTAGAATCCCGGACTGCACCTCCAATGGCCCCATCTCATGATTGCTACTCGTGAGGGAGCGTCAGACATGGACTACATGATGTGTCCTCTTCTGTTGTAGGATTGCAGACATGGGTAAGAAGCGCCACTTCCACCCTCTGGACTTTGATGCCGTCGTGGACATGGACTCCTCCCACGAGATGCCCGCTGCCGACAAGAGATTCATCTACGTACGGGTGGCGAGCAACGACTGTGGTGAGTCTGTTCAGTCTATTGCCTCAAACGGAGAGATAAAGCTTCTTGTTTCACAGTCTCCTGGATGGGTTTGTTATCTTAGAAAAACATATCCGAAAACTAGAAAATAGTGTATTGATGTTATCATCAGTGTTTACAGGATTTGGGAGGATAAAGGATGATGTTTCCAGACCCTCTGGTTGCCAGGTTGTTGATCAGGTTTGGTGGCTGATATTCAGACAGTGTTGTGTTTGAGCTGGACCTTGTCTCTTATTTTCTTCTTCTACTGCTCAGCTGTTCAGGATGCAGTTTCGCTTTTACTTGGACACGGTGCTGGGCTTCAAGATCATAAAAACTCCCAATTCATCGCTTTGAGGAGGTAATTGTGACCTTAAGAATATACTGTATAATTATTAGATTGTAGTTGGTACAGAACATAGCAAAAGTGCACCGTTAAACTGTTCAAATGTGTTCAATGAATAGAAAAGAGGCCTTCTCTGGGAAAGAAAGTAGTCATCATGTGGTTGGGGTAATAAATGACCTGTTGTGTATTTGCAGGGATGACTGTGATCTGATCAACGAACTTTGTTGCAGGAAATACGTGGGTCACACAACCAAGTAAGACATTTGCCAATATTTAATTTAACATTTGTTTTCTAAAATAATATAACTATTCTATATAAGTATATAACTATTCTATACCGTTGATTTTTGGCTGTAGTTCATAGAACTGTGAAGAATAAAGACTTTTAGGAATGTGCTACTCTTGTCTTGTTGTCTCTCAGTATATACAATGCTACACCCTGGTAGTCCTGTAATGCAGCCTTGGTGTAGTATACCAGAGCTGTCCATCACTGTCTTCCTCACTCCGGGGCCCCCTCACAGGAACCAGAAGAACAGGAGAGACTTTCAAGTGGGGGACAAAATCTGCTGCACCAGGAACAACTATGTCACCGACCGGAGCCAGGAGCTCGGGCTGACACAGGCAGCGCCGACGGAGCAGCAGGCGACCGTCGCCGTGCCAACTCAACAGGGTGGCCCTCTGACCTTTGACCCTCAGGAGGGGAGCAGTTACGGGCGGGCAGGACGGAAGGAGAAGAAGAAGAAGAAAGAGGAGAAGGAACCTGTGAAAGAACGCCTGTGCAATGGAGAGATCTTCTACATCACAGAGGTTGGAGAAAGGGTGGCCTTTCTTTTTCATGGGTCTGATTGGTTGTGCAGGCATATCTTTCTGACCATTTGCTTCACGTTTAGAACTGCAAATAGGGGTCTAACGGCAAACTATACCTACAAACGTCCATGGGTTCATGTATCTTGGTACAGTTAGCATTCTAAATGTTTCAGGACTGGACTGTATTGTGACGGTAAAGATGCTTATCTACTGTCTTCATATCTTCAGTGATGGGAGTGAAGCATGAAAGCAAATGTTTGGTAAATCTCATACAGACAAGGAAAACTAGATACAGGATGCACCATGCTATCCCCACACTGGGACACTGTTGGTCATTTATTTGCTAGCTAATTTATGTGTGTTCGGTGTGTTCAACCATGACAATCCTTATTGAGTGTTACGGTCTTCATCGAAACACATATTTATTTGGGAGCCATAAATACTGCTCCATGACAGGACTTGACGAAGGTGGAGGAGGACAGCAGGAGGAGGAGCCAGAAGCGGTACCTGACGCTGGACGACGGGCAAGGGAAGGTGCTGTGTGTGCTGTTCAAGGAGCTGCACAAACTCTGCAGGATAAAGCATGCCTGGGCGAGGACCATACACACCTTCCAGGTAGGAAACTCCTACATTTCACGTTTACACACACACACACACACACACACACACACAAACGCACACACACATACACACACACACACACACACTCACACTCACACACACTAGGGGTTTAACGAATCAGACTGCGTATGTTCTTTTATTGATCCTCTTACCTTTTCTGTCATTGTATCTTACCTCATGTTGCGCCATTATAATTACATGTGTGTGTGTGTGTGTGTGTTTGTGTGTTTGTGTGTTCGTGTGTGTTCAGGGTTCAGAAGCCGAAACCATCGTGTACGTGGTTGGCAGTGGAGTGGCTCAGGACTGGCGGCATGTGTACACGGCTGTCACGCGCGGCCAGAAGCGAGTTTTCATCGTCTCCAAGGACACCGAAATCGAGAGGGCAATCAAAGGGCATGTCAGAAAACGCAACACTAGACTCGGCCAGCTAGTCAGAGAGCTGGTCACAGAACAGAGATCAGCCGAAGAGGATCCATTGAGTCAGTTCAGCCTCACGCAGGCCTGCCTGGGCACCCCCTCTAAGGGAGCCCCAGGCTTTCGGCCTCTCCAGGCCTCACAAACTCTAAGCCAGACCCCAGGGCCCTCTGCAGTGCCTAGAGATCTCAAGGAGGAATGTGTGGACCAGGACTTGGACACAAGTGATGGCCAGGCGTATGGAGCGCCTATGGAAGGTACAGAGGACCACGCAGCTGTTGCCAAGGAGAAAAAACCCTCCTGGGTCCAGTCCAGTCCAGTCGGCTGCAAACGGGCCAGTGGCTTTGAGGGCTGGAGCACTCCACCTAAACAACTCAGGGTGAGAAATGGCCCTCTTTCCTGCTCACGCAGTTCTGAGGAGAATGGCACGGTTGGTGGATCCCTGAAGCCCTGTGCCTAAAAATGTCATATGTCAGTCTAGGAGTTTAGCTACAGTATTGTTAGAAAACTGCATTGGACACTTGTTCCAGTCATCTTTAGCCTCTGGTGGTGTAGTCCTGTTTAGTTTGTGCCTGCTCTTTTCTGTTTTGACTAATAGGTTTCAGGTGTTACCTAGGTTCGTGGGTGGAGGCGTTCCCTTTATAAAACGTGTCCTGCTGTGGATCCGCGCACGGTATCTTGCCATTACTGAGTGGCATCACGTCCTGTTTCCTGACGCCAAGACGGATCCTTACTAAATAAATAAACCCCCTAGATACCAGCCCCTTGGACTTTTGTCTTTAATGTTGCAGTCAGCGAGGCTGGCCGTAACAATAATACTGTCCATAACTGCTGAGTATCTACTGTTGCAAGCGTTGGTTGTGTTTTTAGCTGACTTTTTCCTCTCTTCCTCTAGGTGGCCTTTGAAGACTCCCCTACTGGTGCCTCAAGTCTCCATCTGCTCACGTTAGACTCCCCCAGCCCTGCCCCTGTGGTGAAGCACCTCTTCCCTAGAACGGGACAGGACGCCTCCACCGCCACCCCGAGTCCCGTCACAAAATTCAGGCCCAGAGTTGGGCTGTCTGAGAGGTTTGCTGCTGAGGTGGCAAGATGCAAAGAGGAAGGGAGAGAGGGAGGAGCTGGGCCCAGCAGCGCCCACCCTCAGGAGGCCTCTCCTTCCAGGATAGTCCCAGGCTTTGGTAGGCCTTCGCACTCTAGCCTGGAGACGTTAAATGCCATTAAATATCCCCAATTGTTCGGAGGACCTTGCAAGGAGGGCAACTCAAGTGAGACCTGCCTGCAGGATGATCTAGCTTTCACTCAGGAATATGGCTGGTCACCTATGGGTCCTGCTGATGACCCCTCAGCAATGCCTCATTGGAGTTCTGTGATGGACAGTGTGGAAGTTGAGTTCTCCAAAGAGCCAGATGTTCTCCGAGAGATGTCCAAGTGACAACAAAAGAGTCTACGTAACAGCGCAGAATACCTCAAGAACTACAGGTGAGGGAGCTGTAACCTGTCCCTTGGGAAATGTCTTGCTTACTTCTACCTGTCATGGATGTACATTTAGGTTAGAACTAGAAGTATCCTTCAGATCCATAGAGGATCGCAGCACATGTCAAGTCATAAAAATGGGAGGACAGTGAATCAGGATAGATAGGTTGCTAGTTTGATCCTGACTCCTCCTGACCATGTGTTGAAGTGCCCTTGAGTGCAAAACTGAACACCTAACCACTCCCGATGTGAAGGTTGGTGCCCTGCGTGGTAGCCTCCACCGTAGATGTGGGTGGATGTGTGGGGCATTATCCTGTAAAGCGCTTTGAGTGCTCTTATGAGTAGAAAAGCAGTCCAATTACGTTTACAATTGTCAGCTTCAGATAGAATTATTTTGTGCTAAGACCTGTTGTTCTAGTGATTTATAGACTCCTGGTTAGTTTCAGAAAACATGACACTTAAGAAGAACAGTCGGTCTGCTCTGTAAACTGTGTGTTGATAGACTGTTTTTGTCTCCTGTTCAGGCGGTCTCCTTGAGTGTCCAGTGGTTTGGTCAGGTGCCTTCATGTCAATCATTCTCCATCCTTGATGCCGGACAATTCCCTGATAATTCCCTAACCCCAAGATCAAGAATCATTATTTGTTTTGTTATGGTGACGACCAAAGGTCCGTTTCTCATCTGAGTGACACTGAGGGCTGTTCAGCCTCAGCATATGCCTCTCAATGTCTCTTTTGAGTGTCCCTTTCATATGAAGGTTGTGACATTATAAGATTCGTTTTTTTATGTTACACTTTTTTATACTAATAAAAAGTATTTCAGAAACTCAGAATAATGGTCTGGAAAGTTGTTTTTACAAGTGAATTGATATTGTGGTTGTCACAAAAAAGTGAATGTTTCACAGGCAGATTGTACTGCCTATATAAAGACTAAAGAGAACAAAGCCAGTGTCTGTGTCCAACTTGTTAAGATGTTGTGAGAGAGAATTTTGTCTCAATGAATGCATGTGATGTAATGCCTGAGGCGCTGTTCAAACCTCTGCTTAATTACTCACCTAATATTAATCCAACCTCTAGATTGGCAAAACAAAACCTGGGGCGGTAGTGGTGGTTCAGGAGGTAGATGAGTTCAGCAATCGAAGGGTTGCTAGTTCAATACCGACGACTCCTCACCAAATGTTGAAATGTCCTTGAGCAAGACTGAACCCCCAACCACTCCCGATGTGCAGGTTGGCACCTTAGATAGTCGTCTCTGCCATCGGTGTGTGAATGGGTCGATGTTCGAGGCATTCATCTGTAAAGCGCTTTGAGTTCTCTAGGAGTCTCTCTTGAGGGGAAAAGGTGTGGTGTTGTTTTGCTTGCAGGCATGGGCCCTAACCTTACACAGGTCCTGCTATCAGGTATGTGAGAGAGTAAATAGGAGTGGGGTGGTTGGACCCGAGTCCAGTATTATATGTGAACTAGAAGTAACATTACCTTTGTTTATTACAGGTAGTCTGAGTCAAGTGTGATTTTTTGCCTTGAGTCTTCCTCTCAGTGGGTTACACCTCTCACAGGCCATCGAGATGGATCAGTAAGTGAACAGTACCAGTCTTATCCTGTAGGTGGAGCTCTTATTCTGTAGAATGGGACATCGTTCAACATGGGAATAGAATGGCTAATGACTTTCTTGATGGAGAAGGACCTAAAAATGATTGCATCATGATACACACTAAAATGAATCTGTGCCACCATATGGTGTAATTAAAAAATGAAGTCAGTGACTACGGAAACAGGAATGCAGATATCTGCCTGCCATAGTGTGTTGGTCATTAAGTATAGTTTGACCGAGCTGATACATGCAATCATTAGCATTTAATTTGACTTCATTTATCGGTTCAATTTTCATTTGTAGCAGTTAGAGTTCTATACAGGTCATCTTGGTTATGGAGGGTAGCATTTATTTGTCAACAAAAAAAACATTTAAATTCTTTGCATTAATGAAGTGGCATTTGGGTTTAGGTTATCTCTTAATCAAATTAGGAGATTTAAAGTTTAATTATCCTTCCTTTATCTCTTATCAGGAAGAGTTAATTAGTTGATATTAGTTGGGCGTGTGTGTGTGTGTGTGTGTGTGTGTGTGTGTGTGTGTGTGTGTTTGTGGGTGTGGGTGGGAAGGGGCACATAGAGGCCTGATGTTGCTGCTCCTTGTCTGTTGGGTGGTATCCCAAAAGGCTTTGAGTGGATTTGGGTTGGATAAGGAAGTCATGGTTACAAAAACGTTATCTACAAGTTGTATGATTTTCAAAATTCTGGACTATTTCTTCCTTTGAACCTACAAGATCTAAGAAAGCCTTGCCTCACTACACACCCTAGTAACTTGAAACTAGCTATAGCCACCAAACCCTATTTTAAAACTCAATTTATACTCCTAATGAGTCACAGCATGTGGATGTCAGAGTGTAAGTTACTGACTAGACCACAGTTGTGAAGAGCTGAAACACAGTTATTAATGCCACCACAGGTGGATCTGGTGTGCTGTAGGTGGTTGAGATACGAGATTTAAGAAATGACATGATTTCACACTCACACAAGCTCATTTTATAATAGCAATGAAAGAAAGAATGTAGGTCAATTTTCTTGGCAGAAGGTAGAGTCAGTGATGCAGACTCAGGATTTCATGTTCAAAGTTAAAAATTGCTTTTTTTAATTACAATTTTTAATTTGAACGTGGCTCTAAAAAGTGTCTTACATGCCATGAGATAGAATGTTGGTCTGAGTAACCACCCAGGCTCCATAATGTTGGAGGGTGTGACACAAAAACAAAATGACCTCCTTGTACTCATCCGACGATACTAGAGACCTTGTCCAAAACAAGGACGCACATCACCTTGGATACAGGTGAAGCTTGAGATTCGGCAGGGGATTTGTTTGGCTGTTGGGTTTCAAAATGGCTTCTGGCTTTACTTTGACCAAACATGAGAAACAACTTCCTGTTCTTGGGCTACTGCTTTGATACCTGCAGCGCCACATCTCTCTGAGCTTCCTGGGCCTTAGCCAATGCATTGCTGGAGGGCCTATCCCTTTCTGCAGCATCAATCTTCGCTTCCCCACAATGCCTTTCAGCAAAGTCATCAGTGCTTACCATGGATGGCCAGGTATATGCCTGACAGAATATTTCAACGATGGGGGAGAAGAGGTGAATTCCTGCTCTGCTCATGGTCAAAGTTTTTATGGAGAAGGTAAAGTAGAGAGAAATATTGTCTCTTGCCATAATGCAGTTATTATAAAACTGTTGATATCTCCCTTAAGACCTGACACTGTGAAAGGATTGATTAATGTGTTTGACATCAATTTAAACAGCTTGAACAGATTTGGGGGTATTGAATGTGACCAGTAAACTATTATTGATGAGGTATGACTATATCTTCTGTAAAGCTACCAAATCCAATTTCCCTGTTTTTAGACTCTCTTGTATCCTGTAAAAGTGCGTTCACTCCTGACATGGCTGGAAGGAAGTATTGTATCTGCAAGGCTCTATCCTCAAGGGTTTGATCTGACCTCTTTAGTTACAGCTCCACCACCCAACATGTGTGATTTCAGTGTAATCAGTCAACGAAGACCGAGCTTTAAATGGACGGTCTATTACCTTGAAATTCATTTCTGAAAAGCCAGGCAGACACACGGATGAGTATGTTGTGGAATAAAACAAACACATGCAAAGGAAGTGGTTGTTTAAAACTAGTATTTGGCTGTTGCAGGAATGGTGGCAGAAAGGGAATGAAAAGCAGTACCTGAAAAAATTCAGATCCAAGAAGTGTGATTATTAGATGATGGCACCACGGAGAGACTGCTTCTGTACTCCAGTGGAATTACGTAAGGCTTGCATAATGCCAGAGGTACTGGTCACTAGAACCAAACAGAATACCACAAAAATAGGTTCAATTCAGTCTTGTTTGTCCACTCTGTACATCTTTTTTATTGTTTCTCTTTTTTTTTCACTCGCCCATACAAAGGTTGACAGCTGTAGGAATTCCCAAAGTTATACACCGACGATAAATATCATGCTACCAAAGTATTAAATTTGTACAAAAATACTTTACAGCTCATAATACCTGTCCATTAGAAATAAAAATACAGTATTTCAGGGACATGACTGTGAACTTGATCCATGAGAGGATCATACACTGAAAAATGGTTACCCACTATTTTAATTGGCAGTGCTTAACTCCAGTTGAGCGTGTCCGTCCGAGGAGGGGAAATGGCATAGGAGCCAGCTGTGTGGTTTTAAGTCTAATTTATTTTTTCTTGTTGTTGTTGTTGTTATCATTCATTTTTGGCCACGCCCGACTGAAGCTCATTCACGGTTAAACTGTGACACATCAGAAAAAAAACTCAAGGTGCAAATACCTGCATAAAAACAAAACTTAAAAAAACTAAATCAAACAATCCAAGTGATAATGAAGCCATGCCTGCATTGCTGGTTGTCATTACTAGTTCAGGAAAAAAAAAAAAAAAAAAAGGAAAAGAAAATGATACCCACACAGAGGTGTTTCTAATTGATCTCTGTGGGACTAACCAGGATATTATCTGTGCTCAGTGCATGAAGTGACAGGAAAGTAGAGTATGGACCCGTATTAAGAGGGAGCTTCTGGATTAGAATAGGGAACACTGACACACAACATGGCTTCCTGGAAAACAAAACAAAACAAACAAAACAAAATAAAATAAAACCAGACAGAGTCCCCGACTACGGAGAGGTCAAGTCTGCGTGCCATTTCAAATAGTGAGTAGGCGAGAGGGGGTGTGAGGTGAGACCACTGACAACAAGGGCGACGTCACTCTTCAACAGCCACAAGGTTTACGCACACGGGTCAGGGCTGGGTGACGGTAGAGGGGGAAGAAGAGCAGGAGGAAGAGGAGTGGTTGCTAGGAGCAGCCGGATTTGCTTGTTTCTTTTCTTTTTTTCAGTCGTGTTTTTTTCTGAACCAAACGTGTTAATGATTTTTTTTCCCTTCACCTGAAGCAAATCTGCTCCCTGAAAGAGAGAGAGAAAAAAAACCCACACGGTTTTCAGGACTGATGTCTCCTTTTTTGCTGCTGGCAGACTGAGACGTGGACGCGCAGAGACGTCCAACTCGTGTCAGCCTTGAGTAATCAAGCACACAAGTGACATTGTATCATTTCATATATATTTTTTCCCTTTTACAAACAATGTTGTTCAGCCTTTGGGCCTTTAATCTCATAAAAGAAACAATGTTTACATACAAAAACCATACCAGTACCACATAGATTAGCATATTATTTCATATTTAGTCAAAAAAGGGGGAGAGAGACAGAGGTATACAAAATAGAAAAAGGTGATTTCTTCAGCTACTTCAGTTATGGTTGTTTACCTCATGCATTTTTTCTAACGTACTTTTGTAATTTATTGGTCATTTTGAGTGATGGTGGCGTACAGTTGCACACGGTTCACAGCTCGGTTTCTTACGTCCAAAGTTGATTTGGATTTCACATCAGTTAAAAAAAAAAAAAAAAAAAAAAAAACAGGGTAACGACTTGCACAGTAGAAAATATCTCCCCCCCCACTTATACATTTACCTCTGGTATTCTTCTTCCACATTTCTTCAGCAGCTAGTTTTCCCTGTCACGGATCAGCCAATTACCCATGGGCCTTTGCAGTCTCTCTCTCTCTCTCTCTCTCTCTCTCTCTCTCTCTCTCTCTCTCTCTCTCCAAGCTGTGATTTTGTAAGGGTTTGACTGACAGTATCTTGTCCATATCTGCACTAGTGTGTAAGGAAGCTGGACGGTGTTAATTGTGCTTCTGCAGGGAAGGGGAGGGAGTTTTTTTTCTGCCATGTTTTATATTCAGTGTCCCAAGTTGTACAATGTACTTAACTTCAAATTGATTGAGAACTACAATGGACTTGAACTACAATGCATAACTTTGTTTAGTGCATGTCTTTGCAAGATGTCCTTTGGGTTAAGATTAGGGTTAGCAATGTGTAATACCATGTTCTTCCAGCAGAAGCAGGTGGTAGTAGTTATTACTTATTATTAGTAATTACACTGTTATAAGAACACTTCATATAAAATGAGACCAGGCTCACTTTGGCTCCTGTATGCTGAGGCTCAGCCCATAACCTATACTACGACACAACTCCGATCATATCTTTGTACCAGCTTTAGCAGTGTGTCTGGCTGCAGTAGAGGTATGAAGCTAGCATTAGCCACGTTAGCTCCTCTAGCTTCAAACAGCCTGTTTCTATAGCAGCAGATGAGGAGCAGGAGGGAATAAGGGGAATTTGGATATTAAAACAACTGTAAAACTGTAGGAGCAGATTGTATTTTTTGCACATTAAACACCTGCCCACCGATTCATCCACCACTCTTCGCTAAAGCCACTCACAGATTGCACACGAGTGCATTTGTCACATATAAACCTGCCTCTGTTCATAAAAATAGTTCTTTGTCCAAATTTAAGATAAGGTGCAGAAGTGCCACCTCTTCTAGAAGAAAGAAGTCACTCAACATCCTAGTAGGGGGCCAGCCATTTCTGGTCGTTCTTGTTTGAGATTGCGTGTGTGTGTGCCTTTGTGCCCCTAAAACTCACCTCTGAGAGTTCATGGAGAACTGAATTTGCTGAGGTAAGTTCTGGTGCCAAAGACTGTAGAGGTGACCCAAGATGGGCCCTGGGGCAGGATACAATGTCAAATCCAAGAACAATAGAAACAGTGAAGATACTGTTTTTTTTTCCATCAGGACCAGTATCATTGTCTTTAATGAAAATATTGGGAGCTTAATATACAGTGTGCAGACGTCTTTACTGTTTCTGAAGTTCTACAACTCAAGGCTACAAACAGTATGCTAGTCCCCTATACTTGCTGTCCGCTCATATTTATGATGGAGTGACAGGGATTACCATCAGAGCAGGTTCTTCAGATTGAACAGTGGTTGAGGTGGGGCCAGAAGTGATTGAGGACCCTCTAAGTGGACTTCAAACCTTTTTAAAACTAATGTTCACTGGGCTGCAGTCCACTGCTCTTACCTACCTCTCTGTTTTTCTCTTTCTCTCTCTCTATCGCTGGGAAAGGAGGAAGCAGGGGCATTTGTATCCAGTGTCTCCTGTTTATTGTGCTGATGCTATACCCCACCCCATTAGTAGCAGAGTTGGCACTCAGACCTTGGCATCAGAAGTGAAGAGAGAAGGGGGGGGGGAGGTTGTTCTTTTTCCACTACCACACTACATTTTGTATTCTTTTTTTTTAACGCATCACTGACAAAACTGGGAGAGTATAAAAGTTGCGAGTTGGAGAACTCAAGGGGCGACTGAGGAGGCTAGAGGGGGAAGGGGGGATGCTCTTTATAAAAACGAGAGTGGGGATAGTTCTCTGGCCTATACAGTGTGGTCCTACAAACAAACACACAAATACACATTCACACACACTCACACAAAGCCTCACACACATACAGAGTGGCCAGTCCAACAGTACATGTAAACGTCTGTGAGTATCCACTTGCTCCAGTATCATTATTTTTTTTCACCAGTGTTTTTTTTTTCTCCTTAAGTCTTGTCCTTTCACAATAAAAACAAAGGATGGCACTGTTTCAGTTGCAGTTTCTGTTTGCTTTTGTATGTCTCAGTACTCCAAAGAGGTCGCTATGGTCTTCCTCCATTGTCATTATCGTCATCGTCATCATAGTTGTAGTACAGTAGTTGTAGGTGTCACAGGACCCATGCTGGGTGTGTGCTAGAGGAGAGAGGGCCTGGCCTGTGACACATGCTCTTCATGTGTGTGTGTGTGTGTGTGTGTGTGTGCGTGTGTGTGTATGTGTGTGTGTGTGTGTGTGTGTGTGTGTGTGTAGGTACACAGAGAGGAGGAAGAGTGTTACATGTGCTTAGACAAACTGCCCCTTCTCTAACCTTTCTGCCCTCCCCCCACCATTTCAGACCTAGTGGTGTGAGAGGGTGCAGGGGTGGTGGGTGCTGGGAGCGGAGTGGGGGCGCAGGGCATATTAGCACCATGGGGAGCGCTGGACTCTGGGCTACCACCCCGCTCTGCTATAAGGTCTTGTGAGGGTCTCTGTCTTCGTCCCCTAGCAACCCGGGCATCTGCAGTCCCATATCGGGGTCCATCAGGAGGGAGTGAGGACCGTCCCCTGTCAACGCCACGCCCGGCTCTGTCCAGTTCACCGGCTCATCGGAGGGCAGCTGACCCAGGTCCAAGGTGGGCTGGGCGCTGACCGGGTTCCGGCTGATGACCAGGTCCAGCTTATTGCCGGACTCTGCGATCAGCGGGACCACGAGGCAGCAGTCAAAATCTCGAGTCCGCACGTGATTGATCTGGAAGGGGAACAAAAAAGAAAAGCTATTTATTTACAACTTAAAGGTAGGGTATGTGGTTGTAATGCCTTACACTTTTTGTCCTATTCAGCTAACTGTTCCCCATAGCCCTTCAGTTTGTTTTAGTTTTGTGTGTGCGCCCAAAAACACTCTGGTGTGCGTACACAGTCCTGGCTCTGTAAATGCGAAACAAACAAAGTAGCTTGGACAGAGCCATACACTATTCAAGCCCATCAACCTGTGGCTTCAGTAGCATGGAAGGGAAGGGTGTTATTTGCATACCGCTTGAATCACACACTGTACCTTTAAGTGTACACATTTCATGTGTACAAATTAAACTTGCCAAATGTTATGCAAATAGAGACTCTGTAAATATGATATCAAGGGCACTATGAGACACGCAGCCTAGCTAATGTGCTATTGTGACTGGCAAAAGAACTGATGCTCACTGATGTTTTGTGCTTTGTGTCGAGTGCTATCTGGCTTCATTCAGCCACGAACAATAAGCCCTGCTATAATTACACTGGCAGAATGACTGCCTTGTTAAAGTCATTTCTGTATGCTCTCTCTGACAAAGGTGTGGTCTGAGCACACATCAACCAAAAGGTTGGCAGAAAACGCATTTAGATGACATCTCCCACAAGAATCCAAACAATACTGTTTATAATACGTATTTTTTTCTTTCCCCAGATCATGCACAGGGCTTTACTCAGAGGCTTTCCAGAGTCTCGTGTTAGACCGTTAAACAAACAGAGGTGCTACAGTCCAGTCAGAAAAATCAATATCCTACTGTGCAAACACACGGGTAAACACACAGTTATCCATTTCTGCTCTTCAAACAAAGAAGGACAAAGTAGTGGGAATGGTGTTGAAAACACAGACAGACACGGCCCACAGTAACTTATTTTTGTGTCTCTGTCGAGCCATTTGCCAATACGTGGTAAATAGAACATTGGCTACGGCACAAGAGTGTCACACATTGAGCACTGCAAGTGCTACTGCCTTCTGTGGCGAAGGACAGGAGAGGGTGAGAGATAATAAGCATGCTGATGGCTTTCTTTTCTTCATTTCTGGCCCGATTCATCATCTGTCTAGCAGTCCCGCTTGCTGTTTAGTCTTTAATGGCTACCATTTTGCCGACGTGAGATAAATTGAAAAAGAAAAGGACACACACAATCAGACACACACAGGTGATGTGTCAGCCTGCTGTCAAATCGCCCACTCGTGCTGTTGGCCATCATCCTGGTTTTGTCTTGCCGGGAAAATAAGTGCCTTTTGCCACTGCTGCTCGTTCAGCGCCAACTATGAGACAGCACTGGTAATTACTATGGCCACTCGACTGTGCAGCAGGCTTGGGGCATTAACACCCTAATCCTCATAAGGAAAAAAAAAAACTGCCCAAATGCTCATTAACATGAGGCAATGTTGACTAATCCGACAGAAGTGAAGTCTGCACTCTGTGCTTCCAGCTGGCAAGGAGGCGAGTAATTACGTTGCCGTGGTAAAGGGGACTAAGCCCAGTGTTAGTGGGGACCTTTTGTGGAACGTGTGTGTGTGTGTGTGTGTGTGGTGAGGCATTGTGAGGGCCGTAGTACTGTGAAGACCGTACCTGCAGCAGCCTGTCGAAAGGCTTCAGTCCCCCAAGCTCGGCTGGGCCCCCAGGGCGGATGTTGTTGACGTAGACCCCCTTCTCTAGGAGACCATCTGACACACTGAACCCAAAGTCCTCCAGGTCTGTCTCCTTAAACAGGCTCACCTGAGGACCAAAAGGGTAGCAGCAATGGTTAGTAAGGTTATAATATAAAACTGGCATACCCTAAAGCCTGATGTTCGGCTGAGACGGTTAGAGGGAGAGATGGATAGAGCTGATTATTGTTTAGCTCTCTGAGTTCCCTGTAGACTGTTGCTCAGCCAATTTCCCCAACTGAACCTGCTTTAGACTGCTTAGTGGACAAACTACAAATACTAAGACTAACTGGTCACAAAAAAGTGATTTACTATTCATATCAGCTATTAACTCTCTTACAAGTGTAGTTTTTCCCCTCATGTTTTGTAAAAGGACTTTTAGCAAGGGTTGCCCTTCATGGGTCATATTGGGTTCAACACCAAAGGGAGTGCACATACTTTGATGGAAATGTAAGTCTAAACTGTGTGTGCTTTTAAAAACAGTGCATGTAGATCCCCACCTTGTGCAGCTCCACTGGTGTAGGGGACAGGATGTCCTTGATCTCCTGCTTCATCTTCCTCATGTTGAATGCCTTGCGGCCGCTGTCGTTGGGTAGCGTGTTGCTACGGCTGGCCTGCGAGTACTGCGACCGGTTGGAGCCGCGCTCCTGGAAGCTGGCCTGCCGGCCCAGGTGGCTGCGGGTTGGCGCCGGGTCGTGGTTCAGGCTCAGGCTGCTGCCGGACATGATGGTGGCCTGCAGGGGGCAGTAGTGAGAAGAGGCAGAGTAGCAGAGAAGAGAAGCAGAACAGGTTTAGTGCAGGATCAGTGGGGTGGTGTTAGTAATGGATGATAGAGTGCTTTAAACACAGGTGTATAAGTTCAGGTTTAGAAAGTAAAAGCCCATCCAGTATTATATAATATATTCTGAGCACTACACCTTACTGTAAATAGTACTTTAAATGTATAGTATTGTGATGGAATATATGGATGGATTATACATGATATATTGTGTATATCATGTAAATCTACATCAGGGACAACTCATTTATTTAAACACCATTTATTGGATTCAAACGGCGTGTGTCTGTTACATTTACAGATCGATTAGCTGCCTGCGTTGCTGCATATTGTATTGACAAACTGACAAATGTATCTGTACAAACAGTCCTTGCTTTCAGTAAAGATTAATATGGTCGACGGGATCCTATCATCCTCATGTAAGCTATGAAGAAGTGTGATGGTGGACCAAAACTTGATTTAACTGACTGAACTGCTGATGTGCGGCTGTCTTTTTAAGCTACGGTTAGTTCATGTTAGTTTAGGAATTTTTCTAACTAGCTAACTCATCTTACATCTGACTTGGATTCAACACTAAAAGATACAATGCTTGGAATCTACTGGATGTTTTTACACTGTGGGAAAGAGTTAGATAGCTTGCATCAGCTAGCAAGGTAAGAGAACGGATTTCTCCCAGTCATTGGAATCCGCCAGTTAATGCTATTCTGTTACTGTTGTTAATATGGAATCGCCTTTGAATAGAATAAACAGGCTTTACCAACTGCATAGTCTTTGGGGAGAAACGTATGGCTCTAGAAAATATTGATGTTTGAAGTAAAACCAGCTGGCTACAGTAAAGGGAAAGAGAGTTGAGTATTTTCTACAGCCATTTGACAATTATCAGTAAGAGCATGACACTAAAGTGCTTGAATGCAGTAATATGTGATTAATTAAATTTGATAAAGGTTAGCTTAATAGTTTTAACTATTAAAACTAAAGGACACCATTTAAGGGCTTTTTTTCTTCCAAAATGTTTGCCCGAACTCAGAATCAGCCCCCACTGATTTATATGTAAAACATTCCCGGTATGCTGGTTTACAGACGATGGTATTTTGCACACGTTCCAATTTGTGATTAACATGGTAAAAAAAAACAGGATAATGCTTGACCTATCGCGGTGTGTTGATTAGCTTCACTGTTGAACCAGGAAGTAGAAGTAATGGGTGAACTCAACTGTCTCGGTGCACTGGGGAGGCAAAAACTATGGGCTGTG
This sequence comes from Sprattus sprattus, assembly GCF_963457725.1. Taxonomy (NCBI): domain Eukaryota; kingdom Metazoa; phylum Chordata; class Actinopteri; order Clupeiformes; family Clupeidae; genus Sprattus; species Sprattus sprattus. The sequence goes on along the minus strand of NC_137922.1, from coordinate 52,383,829 downwards.
CTGTTACCATCTGTGCTTGAACATGAACACCTGCGGACCAAGGCAACATCCAGACCAAAACAAAAACCTGATGTAGCAAATGGCCACCAGTATAAAAGTGAATTAACAACTGTTACAGTAGTTATGTTATGTTGAGCTTGTAGAGCTACTAAGCATGTCATTAGAAGTTACATAAAGTATATCCTGCATTAGACATGCAACCAATCTTTGGTCACACGAAAAACATATCCTTCTTCCAAGTGCTCATTTCACCAGAGACGCAGCCAAATGCAAAATGGCAGCACATGAAAATGCACAACCGGACCCGTGACGTGGGGGGTGGGGCATGCATGGGCACACACTGCATCAGCTGCACGCACTATGTCATTCAGAAGTTGGGCCATGTGTTACCATGGCAATGCTCCTTCTGATTTCCTCGTGCCATGTGGATCGAAAGCTTGGGTGCTGAAACACGTCATGAGTGGCTGAGCGGCAGAGACACGGACAGGTGGAAGATTTTGTCTTTTGAGCCCAGGAGAAAAAATCTTTGGTTCGGAGGGTGGGCTAACACCCAGACCCCCAACCCCCCACCAATGAGCGAACCATTCCCCAAACCACTCAATGTCTGACAAGAACATTCTGGGTCATGTGCCATTCTCGTTCGACAAGGGAACAGCCGTCCCATCATGCCTTGCCTGAAGCCCTCCTCCCCCTCCCCCACCCTCACACCTCATTCCAGCCCAACCCAACCCATGCCCATTGCCCCTCCTCTCTTCTCTAATCGGGCAGTCCTGGGTGTCACTTGGACAGTGTAATGTCGTGACAGGCAGAACACACAAGGTGATGTAGAGAGAGTTTCAGAAGCAGTCAGATCAGTGAAAGCACACAGACACTCTATCGAAAACACACACACACATCCATGCATTTTCATGTGAGAGAAACCATGTGCACTCCAGTGACACTGACAATCAGTTTCTTTTACTTTTTTTTTTTTTGCACCCACCCATTGCGCTTTACTAACATAAGGCAACCTAGACCCGAAGGGTACATTCACTTCAGTTAACTCAGTCACAAATTCAAATGAATTGCTGTTGGGGTATGTTTTCCAAAAAAGCATCCTTGAACAACCACAGTCATCAAATGACAGAGAGACTATCATTTTGAACACTCTCTCGCTTAGTTACCATGATCAATGACACTTTAGAGAAACCCAAATCTAACAGGAGGTGGGGGTTACTGCAGTGGGATCAGCATCTTAGCAGGGAACAGATATGTACTGTGGGGAGCTACACCTAGCGAGCTATGTGTTGTGGGAATAGGAGAGGAGAGCCTAATATAAGTTAAGGTTAGTCTGAATGTACCCCCGGGATCTAAGATGGATGCCACCCCTGTAATCGGTAACTCCAGCCCCCTACCCCCCTAACCCCGCCCTGAATGAGACATACACTAGCATCAAAGAGAGGCCCCGCCCAAGAAGGTGCAGCACTGCAAGCAGGAGGTCAAAGGTCAAAAAAAGGAGAGGGGTACCAAGAGGGCCAGGTTTCTCTTATTCAGAAGCCTGTCTGGCTGATCCTAGAAAGAGAAGGAGTGATTACAGAAAAGAAAAGGAAACAAAAGCTAAAACAAAAAAAGAACAAAAACAAACAGGAAGTGATGTCATGCAACAAGGGAGGAGCACACAACATAAATGGGGGAGATTTGGATTTGGCATCATGGGCTTTTAGAGTGGCAGTATGGGTATTAGTTTTTTTTTAGAGTGGCAGTATGGGTATTAGAGGGTTTTAGAGTGGCAGTATGGGTATTAGGGGGTTTAGAAGTCTGAAGGGGTTTGAAAAGGATGCAGGTTGGCCAGCAGGGTTAATCAGATGGCAAAAGAATATTCTGGAAGAAGATGTGTCGTGCATTTCCCATCTGATGTGTATACTGGGTGTGAGCTGTTGTCAGGTGATAGAGCTTGAGGAAAGTGTGTTGTGTGTGTTGCTTATGTGTGCATGGAAGATGTGTGTTATAGGCACCTCGCTTATGTAGTGAAGGAGGTGTACCAGGAGTAGGCCAGGAGTGTGTTTGTGTGTGTGTGTGTGTGTGCAGTGTGTGTGTGTGTGTGTGTGTGTGTGTGTGTGTGTGTGTGTGTATGTGTGTGCAGTGTGTTACCTCTAACTCTCGCAGGATGCCAGACTGACCACACGTCTCCAGGTCCTCCAGAGCCTGTGACCAGAAGTTCTCCTCCTGATCCGGTTCTGTGCCGTCGTGACCCACACTAAACCTGCAGGGGGCGACAGAGAGACGGGTCAACACACTGGTTCCCTGCCTGCTTCTGTTCCGGTCAGCCAATCAGCAGGCAGGCACCACGGTGATGAGTGCAAGGGGGGCTGAGTGAAAGGCGGGGGTGGGGGGGATTGGGGGTAGGTGGGTTGGTAGGTTTGGCCGAATATGAGGGGTGGAGAAACAGGCGTGTTGTGCAGTACACATGAGGTTTAAAACACACACACACACACACACACGCACACACACACATACACACACACACACCCGCACACATACACACACACGCACACCCGCACACACTCACACACTCACACACACCCCCCATGGTGCAAAGAAGGGGTGGAGTGAGGGCACACACTGAAATGGGCACGCCATGCTGGGCAGTGGGATCCAGGTGTGTTTGGTGGTGGTTTTGGCAGTGATGGTGGTGGGGGGGTGGTTCTGAGGATTGGTAAGGACCCCCCACACACACACACACACACACACGTTGGGCAGGCCAAGGCTCACCTGCTGTCAGAGATTAGGCCGGTGGGCAGCGAGGAGCCTCTGCAGATGCCAGGGAGAGGAACAATGTTAACACTGACCCTCTCACACACAAGCACGCAACACACACACACACACACACATGTATTAAGCACACACACATATGTTAAAACGTCAACACATACACTCACTCAGGCACATGCGGTGGCCCTTGGTCACACAAAACCAGAGCTGCACCCTAAACACACACACACACTCACACACACACACAAACACGCTATAACCCTAACCAATCACGAGTCTGTGTGTGCGTGTGTGTGTGTTTGTGTGTGTGTGAATCAAGAGGCATGTGTATGTTCTTCTTCTGTGCTGTTTAATCAGCTCTGGCTGCATTCGTAATGAGAGACATGATCATAACAGCTCCTGGCACTGGGATCGTCATAAAAGGCAATCAGAGCTGTCTGCTGCTACTGATGTTACTGAAGGAGCCACTATGAGTCACGCTGGGGTAGACTGACAGACCACCCAGACCCCATCCACATCGCCATGACGACCATCATGTGCCAGGTGGGCATGACATGCGGGCATCCTTATTGCCATGGGGACTATCATATGCCAGGTGGGCATGCCACAAGGGCGTCCACATCACCACAGCAACAATTATTTGTCAGGTGACAGTTGTATATTCATCTGCTTGCCTCTGATTCTCTCTTCTCCTCCTGTGTTGCCTTCCCTTCCTCCCCTCCCCCCTCTATTTGTCTATTTATCTATCCAGCCAAGCAGATGCCCCACTCCACCCCTCGTGCCTTTGAGCTGAGGATCTGCTCAAGGTTTCCTTCCCGTTAAAAGGGATTCTTCCCTCGCGCCTGTCGCCTTTAGCGCCTGCTCTAGGGGGTTCAGGCTCTGAGCTCCGCAAAGTGCCTTGAGACAATTTCAATTGCTTTTGGGGCTATATAGATAAAAATTGAATTAGGTTTAAATTGAATTGCAAACAGGCCATCTGAAAGCTGCGCTAGTGTATCAGCCTGTCCTGAAGCTATCATTTTGTAATGGGGTTGCTCTTCAGACAAGACCCTCTTTGTCATCTCCTAGTGTAGGCTAAGTGGCAGATAAATGTGACTGTCATAGCAGCCATTTGCTTTAATTATTCACACTGCTGTGATTGCGCCTTCCGCCTTTCAATAGTAAACAGCCATTTGTCATGGCCCTGACTGACAGATGTGTTTGTTTTTGTGTGTGTGTGCGTGTGCGCGTGTGCGTGTGTGTGTGTGTGTGTGTGTGTGTGTGTGTGTGTGTGTGTGTGTGCGTGTGTGTTTGTGTGTGTGTGTGTGTGGGTGTGTGTGCGTATGTGTGTTTGTGTGTGTGTGTGTGTGTGTGTGTGTGTGTATGCATGTGTGTGTGCCTACTGTTCGCACATGATCACACATTTGTTAAATACAGTGTAGTGCCACAGCAGATGGTTCAATGGTTCTTAAAGTGCCCTGTGACTGACTCTGGCCTTTCTGTGGTTCTTGTGTCTACTTTATTCAGCCTGCTTGTCTGGCATATTGCCCTCAGGAGCAGAGTCAGTCTGAACTTTTCATCTGTTCAGGAAGCTTAGTCAGAAGATGGTACTTTGACATCAAACCCATTAAGATAAACAGGGTCAGTCTGTGAGTGTATACAGGCATCATGTGACTGCTCACTTGTGGGCAGAAATTCAGGACGCAGGGTTTGTTAAGTTGTCCCATCAAATCAGACTGATGGTTCAAGGGGTGGTTCTTAACAATTTCACTGCCCTGCAACATGCCGGCAGAGACTCGACCCAGTGTAGTTGTGGATTAAAGTTCTAAGAGAGCTGGAAAGTTACAAAACTGTGTTGATGGAGGTTGCTTTGTTGAGTAGGTTACTATGCTAAGTAGAATGGTGTATTGTTAGGTACTGTGTTAAGTGGAATGGTGTAAGGTACTGTGTTGCTTAGGTTACCGTGTTCAGTGGAATGGTGTCTTGTTAGGTAGTGTGTTGCTTAGGTTACCGTGTTAAGTAGAATGGTGTACTGTTAGGTACTGTGTTGCCTAGGTTACTGTGTTGAGTGGAATGGTGTATTGTGAGGTACCGTGTTGCCAAGGTTACTGTGTTGAGTGGAATGGTGTATTGTGAGGTACTGTGTTGCCTAGGTTACTGTGTTGAGTAGGTTACTGTGTTGAGTGGAATGGGGTATTGTGAAGTACTGTGTTGCCTAGGTTACTGTGTTGAGTAGGTTACTGTGTTGAGTGGAATGGGGTATTGTGAGGTTCTGTGATGCCTAGGTTACTGTGTTGAGTAGGTTACTGTGTTGAGTGGAGTGGTGTATTGCTAGGTACTGTGTTGCCTAGGTTACTGTGTTGAGTGTAATGGTTTATTGTGAGGTACTGTGTTGAGTAGGTTACTGTGTTGAGCGGAATGGTGTATTGTTAGGTACTGTGTTGAGTAGGTTACTGTGTTGAGTGGAATGGTGTATTGTGAGGTACTGTGTTGAGTAGGTTATTGTGTTGAATGTAATGGTGTTGATGGGATGTGAATGATTGTGGAGTGTCTCCTCCTTATACTAGAGTAACTATTGTATTTCCTCTACCTCCATAGTGGTTTTGCATACTATAGGCCCATGGTCATGACCATTTGAATGTTGAATATTTGATGTGACAATATTTTGTTTCCAATTAATTAGGGTAATTTAAATCACCAACACACTCACATTATTCCCTGGTAAACTTGCAGACTAAGCTTTGTTTTGTCTTTCTGTTTTGTTAAGTTTGTTTTGCTTGTAATAAATCTTACAACTCTACTGAGAAAATTGCATTGTTCTATTAACTGTTTCACTATACAGGTCAGGGAAAGAATGAATTCACAGGTGATTACCAATACTAGATCATGCAGATATCGTCAGGGATCTTTAATTTTAAAGCTCAGTTCACTCAGATCTATTACCTCTTTCCATCACTTTAAATGATCTCTTTTTACATATCGTCAGGAAACCTGCTCTTGCTTCAAATTACACTTGAGACACTGGAATTAATGTATTTTCTTATGTGTAGATGGATGTTTATGTTAATATGCGTAAAGCTTTGTATGGGTATGTGTACATTTACTGTATATATTTTGGCATCATAGGGGAACCAGTGGGTATGAGAGTGGCTAGGCCTGGGGGAGCGGGTGTCTGTGTATGTGTGAGGGTATTTGGGCTGATCTGGGAGAGCTGTTGTCTGTGTATGTGTGAGGGTATTTGGGCTGATCTGGGAGAGCTGTTGTCTGTGTATGTGTGAGGGTATTTGGGCTGATCTGGGAGAGCTGTTGTCTGTGTATGTGTGAGGGTATTTGGGCTGATCTGGGAGAGCTGTTGTCTGTGTATGTGTGAGGGTATTTGGGCTGATCTGGGAGAGCTGTTGTCTGTGTATGTGTGAGGGTATTTGGGCTGATCTGGGAGAGCTGTTGTCTGTGTATGTGTGAGGGTATTTGGGCTGATCTGGGAGAGCTGTTGTCTGTGTATGTGTGAGGGTATTTGGGCTGATCTGGGGGAGCGGGTGTCTGTGTATGTGTGAGGGTATTTGTGCTGAACTGGAGGAGCGGTTGTCTGTGTATGTGTGAGGGTATTTGTGCTGATCTGGAGGAGCGGTTGTCTGTGTATGTGTGAGGGTATTTGGGCTGATCTGGAGGAGCGGTTGTCGGTGTATTGCATTTTCTGTCTATTTGTGTCAAGGGCCCCCTTAACGAGAACAAGACGGTTCAGCTCAAGGGGGTTATCCTACTAATAAATGTGTGTATTGTAAGGTACTTTATTGAGTAGGTTACTGTATTGAGTGCAATGGTTTGTAAGATACTGTATTAAGTAGGGTACTGTATTGAGTAGGTTACTGTATTGAGTAGGTTACTGTGTTGAGTAGGCTGCAGTGTTGAGTAGGTTTGCCATGCTGAGTTTGATTCTGTGCTGAGGTCTGCGGTCTCCTACCCGCTGGTGAGGGGTCTCTCCCACTCATCGTCACTGAGGCCCAGGTCCTGCAGGATGTTGTTGGCACGGGGCCGGCTGGTGCTGCCGCCGCCACCTCCAGCTCCACCTCCGCTGCCACTGCCCGGGGACAAGCTGCCACGGCTGGGCTTGGCGTTCCTCCACTCGTGGCTGTGGAAGCTGTAGCCCGATGCCTGGAAGCCTGCAGGAGCTGTCACACACACACACACACACACACACACAACCAGCAGGTTAGGCACCAGGGCCACACTGAGAGGTGCAGTCTGGGATTCTGGCCAAGGGTTGTTCCTTTGAGCTAAACAGCCAATAAAATGACACCCCCTCCCTCCTGTGCTCCTGAAGCGTGTTGATTGGCTTGAAGAGTGTATAGCTCACTCCACATGTACAGAGCCAGGACTGCGTATGAGCACCAGAGGTTTTATTTGTAAGCACACAAACAGAATGGACGGTTAGAGGGCCGTGAGGAGCAATTAGCTGAATTTTACACAACCTGTATTAGGATTAGAATCACAGAGTGTACGGTTCACTGAGTAATTCACAGGGGCATTTCAGTTGGATCATTTCTCTCTCACATTCCCAGTCAAATATGTGTGATAAGCATGACCATCTGAAAACCAGCCAAAGCTGGTTTCTCTCTCATATTTGGTGATGCGCTGTGTCCAGGTAGCCAAGGTCTCTAACGACAGTATGTGACATGGTGTCTGACATTCACCTGTCCTCTAGTCTGCAGACCTGAGGAGCTCCAGAGGGGGCAGATGGGGGACTACTGCTGTGCATCCATCCCCTAAGACCCTTCACTGGATGTCTGACTCTCCTCTCACACACACACACACAACCAGACACACAACACACACACACACACACACACACACACACACACACACACACACACACACACACACACACACACACGCACGCCTGGGTTAATGCAGACTCATCTATAATTTAGCTGGAGGAGAGGGAAAGCGTTCTGGGGCCCTTGCTGCCTGTGTAAACATCTATGATTCATGTGTCTGCTCATGGCTTAGGGGGAGTGGAGGTAAGTGTGTGTGTGTGTGTGTGTGTGTGTGTGTGTGTGTGTGTGTGTGTGTGTGATGGTTAGTACAGTGGCAGACACACTCCCTGATGGCAGTCTAACATGAAGGAGTGCCTCAGTAGGCCTGTTGGTACTCTGACTAGGGGAGGTGAGGGGAGGGGGAGAGGAGAGGAGAGGAGAGGAGAGGAGGGGGAAAGTAACTGAAGAAGAGAGGAGACGAGCGATAGAGACCGAGGAGGAGGACGAAAAACGGAAAGCAGATGCGTGAAACACACACACACAAGCACACACACAAAGAATAGATGGAAGCATGGGCAAAAGGGAGGGATGGCCTTGTGCTGGCAAATGTCCGAAAGACTGAAATGTATCTCACCTGTAGGTGAGAACTGATTGAGGATGACAGACAGTGCTACGGAGGGAGGCTGAATTGACTGAGCCACACACACACACACACACACACACACACACACACACACACACACACAGAGCACTCTCTCTCTCCCTTGCACACATACATACGACTAATAAGCCCTGTGTCTATCTTTAAAACTGTTTCATTAATTATTAGTTATTATTTATACCATCTGAAAATACAAATACACAATGTCCACAAATGCCAGAATTTAGTAACATTTAGTTAAAATTGTACTTTTTTATTTTCATTGTGGTTCAGGCTTATGGTTGGAAATAATACCAAATAGATCCTCCTATCTTGTGTAGAAATGAGCAGCCAGCTGGTCCCCTCTCCACTGTCCACCAGAATGGACCTGCACACCATCATGTCTACAGATGGCGGCCATCTTCACAGCAAGTTCCTGATGTGTCTTGCTCGCCCGCTGCATGGACGTCCCTTCGTTCCAAAACCCCACAGGGTTTAAAACGCCATTTGGCTATGTGGAGTATTAGGGAGTAGGTATAAAACAACCCCTAGAGACACCTATTTTAAGTGAATTAGTAACACTTATTTTAAAATCAGTGATGGCAAAACACCCTCAGAGTACATAAGCCAATGCTGATTATCACCAGCTCTGTCTTTTCAACTGGATCAGGAACTGCACAATCTGTGTGAACAACAGGGCTAATTATATCAACAGTCTTTAGTGATGGGGAGAAACATGACTGACACATTGATCGTAGTTACTATATCACTTAGTGCTTCCTGGTGTCTTCGGGGGGCGTAGGTGTATGTGAGCGAGTGAGTCACTGAATAGATTACTGAGAAGCCAAGTGCATTAAGTGCTTTGCGTCTGAAATGGTGCTATTAAATACCATTTGGCAGCATTACAGCTCAGTTTATTGGACATTCCACACAGCCTTTGTGTCAATTTTGAGAATCTAAAGGAAAAGACCGAGGTCGTTATTATTGTAATTACTAGTCATACACATATTGTAGATGCTTGGCACTGTGTGTGTGTGTGTGTGTGTGTGTGTGTGTGTGTGTTTGAGTCAAATTAGATTTTTAATGGACTTCACTGAATACCCTGACCTCCAAAGGAAGGAAGCAATTATGGACAGACCTCTAAATTAACAGAACACCTGAATTTTGCATAACAAAAAGTATACGCATACAGTACACACACACACACACACACACACACGCTCACTCGCTCGCTCAGATCCTCAAGAGCGCACACACTAATACACCCTCGACTATACTGTACACACACAAACACACATTCGCTCAGATACTCAAGCGCGCACACACTAATACACACTTGACTATACACACACAAAAACACACACACACTCACAACTTTATATTTACTCAGGGACCAGAGTGATTAAACTTGACCAGGAGGCTTTTGTGTGCGCTGCTCTGTGGAAGTGTGTGTTAGCCTGTGTGTACGGCTAATTGTGATTCAAATACATTGTCTGACAAAACCCCTGTAATGCTTTACCCTGAGCACATTAGGAATCATTCCCCACTTAGCGGAGTAAAAGCCTCTCTCTATTCCAACACCCCCCTCATTCTCTCTCGTCTCCGAGGAACGGATGCTAGTATTATGGTGTACTTTTTGACTGAATAATTATGTCTATACATCAATTTAACACGGCAGCAGGAAAAGGTCTCCCCGTGTAGTGTGTGGTGTGTGTGTGTGTGTGTGCATCTGTGCGTGTGTGTGTGTGCTTGCGTGTGTGCATTGTGTGTTGGCTGTCCACTTTTTTCATTAAATCACAATAGGTGAGGATCTGCAAATGAGAAAACTCGGGACACTACATCCCCTGCTCTCCATCCCTCCCTCTCTCTCTCTCTCTCTCTCTCTCTCTCTCTCTCTCTCTCTCTCCCTCCCTCCCTCCCTCAGCCCTTCATTACTTTATCTAATTCTCTGCATCTTGCTCTGCTTTCATTTGTTAATGTATTCTTGTCCTTGTCCCTTTCCCTCTTTCCATCTCTCTCTCTCTCTCTCTCCCACTCACACTTATTATTTCATCTTATACTCTCTCATTTACCATTTGTTCCTTAATAAGCTCTCCTCTCTTTCTTCCTCTCAATCTCTCCATACATCTTAATCCACATCTAACTCTCCTTCCCCCTCCCTCTTTCTTTCTGTCTCTCTCTCTCTCACACACACACACACACACACACACACACACACACACACACACACACACACACACACACACACACACCACACACAAATCTTTTACTCATTAATATATTCCTCTATCCTTCTATATCTCTCCATCTCTCTTTTCAGCACCTACTTACGCCCCCCACCACTCCCCCCCTCCCTTATCTCTCTGTCCCATTCTTCTCACTGTCTCTCCATTCCTCTTGTGTCTAGTGTTGTGCTGATGAAGTGCCTGGTGTCTGGTCGTCTCGGTTCCCTAAAGTGCTGTCCACTAACAGAGAACGCTGTGGAAGGAGAACGTCCCTCACATAGCAACTGACTCTGGAACAGTTCTGGCCTGCGCCTGGCCCTCTTCTGGTGTGGAGATGGCAATTCTGTGTCACACCTGGGCCGAATCTGTTCCTACTGAGATGAGAAGCCTGTCGTCTGGGTCTCTAACACTCACCTTTCTGTCATTCTTTTCTCTCTTCCTGGCCTCTTTCTTCTTTCCCTTTATCCCCCACTCTCTTCTACAGCCTCTCTCCAACTCAGGGCGAGTGTTGAAAGTGTTGGCAGTGGAAGATGAGCTGTGATAAAAGGCCCTACCAGTCCTGCCTCTCATCATTTACTCTCACTCTCTCCTACTTCCTTTTACCTCCCTCCCTCCCTCCCTCCCTCTAACAGTCTTCCACTGACCGGATGTTGAAGGTGCTGTCAGTGGTAGACCACTTTCTACTATTTATCTTTCCACCTTCGTCCTCGTCTTCTTTTTTTTCTTTCTACCTTCCATCCATTTCATCTCCCTCTCTCTGATGCAGAACTGCATTGCCCATTGCAGTCCCTACCATTCCTATGTGCCTCTTTTAACTGTCACTCTGTTTTCCTCTCTTTCTTCTTTCCCTGTCATCCTCCCTTCCTCTCTGCCCCTCCCACCCCTTAACTCATGTTGAGTGCTGAAGGTGTTGTTGATGGCGGATGACCTGTGATTTGTGTCGTCCTCTCTTTACTCTCTTTCTCCGTCTTTCTTCCCTCCTCTGTCTCATTTCCATCCTTATCTCTCTCTCTCTCTCTCTCTCTCTCTCTCTTGCTGTCTCAAATTTGTGTGTAGACAAAGTCTGTGGTCAATTGATAATAATAGTAGCCTGTTGTTTCCCTGGTGAAATGTGTGTTTATGTACTTGGTGCTCTTTTACTATGTTGTGGGGTAGATTAGGGTAGTCTTTCTAGGAGTCCTTGATCCATGTGATGGCTAAATAAAGGGGTTCCAAACATCTGTCTGCCTCAAGTTGAGTGCGCTGAAGGTGTTGCTGATGACCTGTGATTTGTGATCTGTGTCTGCGCCTCTCCCTCCCTCTCCCCCTGCCCCTGCCTCTCCCTCTCTCCCTCTCTCTCTCTCTCTCTCTCTCTCTCTCTCTCTCCCTTTCTCTTTCTCTCTCTCGCCCTCGCCCTCTCTCTCTCTGTTAGTCAGTTGCAGACAAGCATCCTATTCTTTCCATTTCTCTCCCTCCCTTACTCTCTTCATTCAATTTCATCTCCCCCATCTCTCCCTCCCTCCCTCCTTCCCCCCTCCCCCCCCACTCTATCCCTCTCCCTGACTCACG